>NC_135788.1:41452500-41752500 GCF_051106095.1 Pogona vitticeps | reverse complement strand
ATATCTTGTTTCAAATAATCATCCAGCCACAGAAACTCACAAAGTTGGCATCAGTAAAACCAGTCTTTAAATATCTTACACGCCTTGAAAACCTATTAGGGCTGCCATAGGTTGGATGCAACTTAATGAAGCATAACACATACACAGAGAGAGAGAGAGAGCACGAGAGAGATCCTCAAGCTTTGGCATCCAGCCACGTTATTTTCGGACTTTTCTTTCATCCCAACTAGCTTGCAATGCTCAGCCCTACAGTTCACACTAGAGATGGGCATGAACTGTTGGTTTGGTGGTTCAGTGAGGTTCGTTGCCGGGCCAAACAGCTGATCCTGCAGTTTGGTGTCCCACCTTCTCCAGTGGGCACCCATTCAGCAGCAGCGCTATGCCTTGCATCCTCCGGGAGCTGCAGCTGAGTGGGTGTTCACAGGAGGCGATGGTGCACCCAACTGCAGATCAGCTGTTTGGCTGAGAAATGAACTGTGCTGAACTGGCAAACAAGCGGTTTGTGCCCATCTTTAATGTGCACCATCAGGATTCAAAAGTCCAGACCTTGGTGGACTTTCAAACTGATACAATGTTAATGTCTACATTCAGACTATTGGTCTTTCAGAATATTGGTGTTTATAAGAAATCCAGAAAATCAGGTTTTCTCTTTCTGAAATGGCTATTTTCAAAATCAGTTTTAGAGTAATGATGCCTGGATTCCTTTCAGTTAAAAAAAGTGAGGCTGGGACTACCCACTGTCAAAATAAGCCAGTTTGGTCTTTACAATGTGTTTGATATGTTTTAAATCTGCAGCCACAGAAGGTCACTGGTGTCTGCACAGGACGTAAAACAGTTTAAAAAAACCCCCTCCAAACCCATTTGCCCCCAAAACCCCAGATTTGCCACAAAGCTGCCTGTCTGCTATATCTGGTGCTGAGTTGAGGTCTAATTTCAATGTTATAATTTTTTATTTGGGGTCCCCTAGTTTTTTAATTTGCCTTAAGGAATGCTGAATTGGGCCGTTGCAGAATAACTTTTGCTGCACTCTTGTGTAACAATAATACTAAATATAATTTTCCAACTGACTCAGAATGAAAATAAATCATCTTTCTTAATGGGAATTGGTCCAACATGATGAGTTCTGCACATGCAAAATCTGAATTTTAATCATTTTTAAAAAAATAGAGCATGACCATGTATTTCTTTGGCACAGCTTTCTTACACACAACTGAAACTCACACAACACTTCGTTGTTCCTAATCCAATTAATGTGTCATCCTGTCCATTTTTACTTTGAAGGAAATCATACTGAGTTTAATAAACCTGCAATAGAGCTTACTCCAAGGAAAGTAAGCATGGGAAGACAGCTTAACAGTACAATCCTAAATCGGTGATGTGCTTTCTGTAAGGAGTTAGGCATAAACTTGTTCTCCCGGTAGGA
This sequence comes from Pogona vitticeps, assembly GCF_051106095.1. Classification (NCBI taxonomy): domain Eukaryota; kingdom Metazoa; phylum Chordata; class Lepidosauria; order Squamata; family Agamidae; genus Pogona; species Pogona vitticeps. The sequence continues at coordinate 41,751,077 of NC_135788.1, read as the reverse complement.
ATCGCCTGCCTATTGACAGAACTCTCTGTCATTAGCTCATCTCAGAAATGTACCAACAAAGTAATCTGTGAGAGTCAAAAAACCTGCTCTCACTTTCTTACCTTAAAGCTGGCCCAGTTTCAATGCTGACCAACCATAGGTCTCTTTCTTTGTATGATAACAATTTGTATGAGCTTTCTGTGACAGCTTGAAGCCTATGTAAATCTGAGCCATTCCTCAGCTTGTTCATCTCAAATGAACCTACTCATTTCCACACAAGCACTCCAGAGAATGTTCATCATTTCAGCAGATACCTTTCTTTTCCTACTTTATCAAAGGTTGGAAGGTTAAGTGTAAGTATAGCTGTTCAAGGGCTGGACGTTTAATACATGATTATAATATTTCAAATAAATAATTACTTAATTTCCACATTGTTATATGCTCATAAATGAAACTACTGTACATTAACTCATAATGCTGATATGCCAATAATTCGGATAGCTCAGTGGTTTAAGCACCTGGCTGCGGAGCCAGAGTTGGGGGGTATGATTCCTCGCTGTGCCTCCTTGACAAGGGCTGGACTCAATGATCCATAGGGCCCCTTAGAGCTCTGTAGTTCTAAGATTTCCAAGATTATCCATTGCTTATTTTTTTTATAGGTTTAATACATAACTCTGTCTGTGTGGAGTTAATTAATATGGACCCATTTCTAAGGCAGACATAATAATGCTGGGCTAAATTCACTTGTTAGTCCAAAATAGACTAAATCCATTGAATGAATGGAACTTTGTCACTCAGTACTGGTAAGAGCTTCAATGGGTACCCTATGGGTGGGACTAAACTGGATTTTGCTCACATTGTCAGCATGATTTAATGAAAAAAAAAATCCACATGGCCCATTTGTAAAATCCCAGAACAGGGGCTAATAATATAACTATTGGTCCATTAAACTATATTTTAAGAAGAGTCTTTGAAGCCTAATGGTGGGCTTTAGAGATGGCCACAAACCGCTGGTTTGGCAGTTCAGCACGGTTCTTTTGACCCTAACAGTCAGGATCAAATTAAATGACTCTGAGGAGGAAAACACTCAACTCATTCCTGGCTAAACAGACATTTAAAAGAGTTTCTATTTCTGATGTAAAAATGTTTTAAACGTTTTTTTAAAAATAAAAACAAAATAGAGAATAAATAGTCAGAAGCTCACTCATTTAAAATGTGAAATTACTGGCTTTTGCTTTATGACTGGCAATGGTCTGCCTTGATGTTAGCAGAGCTTAAGTATCTATTCCATCCATTTTGTCCCTATACCATTGTCTGGTAATCTAAAAAAACCTTCAAAGATGCTATGTGCCATCACGTCACTTCTGATGTGTGATGACTATATGAGTTACTGACTTGATGAGTTACTATCATTAACAGAGCTTGCAAATCAACAACATCTCATGCCCCGCTTCCTGGCAATATTGTCTTTTTCTCTAAATTCTGCTCAGATCTTGCAAACTAACAGCTGTGGCTTTCTTTATTGAGTCAACTCTTCTCATGTTAGATCTTCCTCTTTTTTTCTAATGCCGCACCCCAGTTTTCCCAGCAGTATAGTCTATTTCATCACTTCTGTATTTCCATTATATCTGTATGGTAGAATAGGCTCAGTTTAATCATTTTCACTAGAGTGAGAGTTTAGGCTTGACTTGACTGAGCCCCCACTTTTCTGCTTTTCTGACTGTCTTTCATATCTGTAGGCCTCTTCTCCAGCTCCACATTTTGAGTTTTTTTGTATGGATGATTTTGACCTTGCTTTCCAGTAACAATCATTGCTAACTTCTGTGCTCTTTCTTTTATTTTATAAGGTAAGGAGACATACGTATTTTGGAAAACATTCACACAACAGTCACACATGTATGTAGAGTCTTTGGTCTAATATAGTTTTTCTTCCTCAGCTTGTCTATCTCAAGGAAAAAGTTTGGAAACGGAAACATAGCTTTCTAGTTTGCATTCAGTGGAGTGGGCATGGCAATATGAGTTTACCAAACAGGGTAAAGGGTGCACATGTTTCTCCATTTTATATGATGTACCTGCTCACACCTTTGCTTCACCATTTCATTAAGTCCCTAATAGCCCTTCAAAATATTTTGGCACAAAGGGACTACAGCCATATCCAAACTGTTCTCACTTCTATCGTCTCCCAATAACCATAGTACAGATCATGTGATAGTTTCCTGGGTTCCTCTAGCACTGGGTAATTCTACATGAGGGAAGTTGCTGTTGGAATTTGAATGTAATGTATATATATTTAAACTCCTGTTTTGAAAACCCAGGAAATTCAATTCTTTAAGAAACCTCTTGTTTATGAATGTTGGATATTATGTTTCTGTAACCACGACTCAAAAAGCCAAGGAAATGGCCCAATATTGCTGCACTGTGTTGCTAGCAGGAAAAAGAATGCAAAGTTTTACATAGCAAAGGGTAATCTGTACATTAACAACACCAATGGCAGCAGTCAAGGTGGTTTACAGGATATCCTCCTCTGCTCTCTACCATTCACACTTGTTGAAAAACAGCTTTGTGTTTGGGTGAGAACTGGTTAACTGATGAAAAAAAGAGTCATCTTCTGGGATTTTCCCTTGTGTGGCATCATTTAGATGCATGACATTGGGCCATTTCCTGAGGTTATAAATCATGGATGCAGAAGCACAATATCCCACATTCATAAACCAGAGGTTTTATTGATTGTTGTGCCTTATTGCAATATATGTGTTTTGATGCTTTGAGTCCTTTTTAATATTTTAATATTTTAAATATTTGGGAGGAATTGAATATGATGTAGTCTGTCATACAACTTCAAACACTCACAGATATTTTAACCTGCTTCTTTGATGTACCAGTGAACCTGAGAGTAGTAGAAGTTGCTGGGAGAAGCAGAAGAAATTGGAAAAGTTACCTTTTGAAGTACAACTCCAGAATATCCTATCCTCACAGAGAAACTATATGGTCCACTTCTATGTATGTGGAATACATGCATCTTGTCATTCAGCTTATGCAACAAAATGTCTCCGGGTAGTCCCTGTGACCACAAGATATCCCACACCCCAATCTTGCAGCAGGAGGACAGTTCGGCTATGTCTAGGCTTTTCTTTTTTAGCTACTTTTGAATATAGTAATGCAGATATCATAGCTTTGCTGAGGGTTTCCTCTTACTAAGCATTTTGTTTCTTCAGTCAGGGAAATGAAAGAAAAATGTCACTGCTACTATTAATAAGTCCAGTTATAACTTGCCATCACAGCAAACTTTTCTAAATATAAATTAGCCATAACTCAGCCAACGTGCAATGTATCTGAGGAAATTACTGTTTCTTTTCCACTAATCTACGGGACTGGAGGAGTGACTGTATTGACTTGGGGTCCTAAGGAGTATAAAAAACAACTTTCCCAAGAGCAGTTGAGATCAGAACTTGAATACTGAGCTTTTTAGTAATCGATAACAATAAAAAAACATAATTAAAAGACACTACAGATACACATATATTGTGTAACAAAGTGTCAGAGAGATGGCAAAAGAACCCCTCTGACACTCTTTGCTGAGCTTCCTTTGCATTCTACTTAGGGTTGACTGTTACAGCTGGAACTTTTCAAATCTCCTGTAGTTTGCTCTGTTTTGTGATTGGTCATCACAAAGTAAGCACAAGCTTCATTTGCAAGTATAATAATTCAGTCACAAAGCCCTATACTGGTTATGTCACAAAACATTAATAGGTTTCAACTTCTGTGACCAGGCTATTGGTCATTATAATTTGACCCGCTGATGCAAACAAGATGACTCACATTCTCCTTTCTCTTTTGTCTGGGCCACAATACTTGCCAAAGAAACCCAAAGTTAGCCATTATCCTTAACACTCTCCGCAGGATGACTCTCATCCTCAGCTACCCCCACTTTGGCTTTCCTCCAAAAACAGTAACTCATATTTGGTGTCACAATCTGAGGCCTGGCAGATAAGACAACCACTCTCACTCCTCAATCAGAAGTTGATTTGGGAAAGGAGGCATCTACTGACCATAAAAGGCCCTGGATTGTCTCTAGATTTATGTATTTGTCCATGAGTGTTTCAGCTCCTAACAGACTCTGTTGCTACCATAAGGACAGGGGCAGGACAGGTAAACTGATGTTTATTTACTGTCTTCATGTAGGGGTTAGCCTCTAAGCTAAAATAACTCACAGAAGAAACACTTACATGAGAAAAAAACAGTGTGCCAGCTCTATAGATTTTAGCCCTTGAAGGTGGCCAAATTGATTTTCTGCCTTCTGGGCACACATTTAAAAAATACAGCTAGAACATCCATAAACTTAACTTATATTGCTTCCGTCTTATGGCTCCTCTCCACCCCTTTTCCTTTCCTCCCCTTCCAGGGTCCTTTCCTCCCACATTTCCTTTTCCACCCCTTCTAAACTCCTTTTTGTGCCCCAAAAGCACTTTAATCTATGCACCTGGGTAAGTGAGGCTCGTTAACCTTGGAAAGCAGCTCATGTAGGAGAAGGAAAGCCCTGATTTGAAACCTCCACTGCCTTGTGGCTAGATCAGTTGATGGAAAAGGCTTCAGGAGTAAACCTCAAGGCAAAATCTGGAGCCAGAGTCCCGGAGGCAGTTCATGATGTTCTGGCAACTCCTGCTATGTTGCTGGAACCAATTGTATTGGCTCTTGCCTTTACATTGGACTATTTCATCGACATGGAGAGGGGAGACTTGCTGCTTGGGTAACAGTTGGTCCTCCATATTATTTTATCTAGGCCTCGTGATCTAGAGAGGACACTCCAGCTTCACATAAAGCGTCAAAATAACACAAGAAGTAGCAGTTACCGGTTATAAGTCTCTGCTCAATTGGCATAGAGCATGATGCCAGGGGCTACTTCTGATGGTGGGAGAGGCCATTGCACCTCACTAGGTATCTACTGCCAGGCAGTAGCCAGCCAGTAAGGTGCTGCCTCACCATGGTCTGCTAACCCCATGGGGTGAGTGGGGTTTAGGGTGAAAGCTGACAAGCAGATCAATAACCCTGCACCATGCAACAATCATAAGAAAACTTCTGCCCTAAGTTGGGTACCTGGAATGTTTGGACAATGACCCCTGGCTTTTCTGATGACCTGTAGGAAATACACGATGCGTGCAAGACAGCTATCATCAAGATGGAACTGAGTAGGCTGCAGATGGACATTGTTACTCTGCAAGAGACAATATTGTCAGACTGGGGAGCATTCTCATTCTTCTGGCAGGGAAAACCACTGAATGAGAATATGGTGTTGGCTTTGCGGTTTGAAATACTCTGCTGAGATCCATTGTTCCACCTACTGCGGGGAGTGAAAGAATCCTGTCTCTGCAGCTTCACTCATCAGCAGGACCGGTCACCCTCATTAGTGCATATGCACCAACAGTGTCATCTACAACAGAAGTCAGAGAAATTCTATGACAATCTGGCAGCTGCTATCAAAAAAATCTCAGAGAGAAAGCCACTGTTTATTCTCAGAGACTTTAATGCTAGAGTTGGTGCTGATGACAATTCTTGGCCCACTTGTCTAGGCTGTTTTGGCATTGGGAAGATGAATGAAAATGGCCAACACTTGCTGGAGTTTTGCTGTTATTATGGTCTTTGTGTCAGCAACACGTCCTTTAATACAAAGCTTCAACACAGAATTTCCTGGAGATATCTCAGATTGAAGCATTGGCATCAGCTCGATTTGATCCTCAGTAGATGCTCTAGTCTTCCTAGTATTACGATCACACACAGTTATCAGGGTGCTGACTGCAATACTGATCACTGCCTGGTGTGTAGTAGGGTAAAACTGTGAACAAAGAGATTGTATCACACGAAAAAGGAAGGAAGGCCACATATTAACAGCAAGACTTGTGATCAAAGAAAAGTGGAGGAATTTGCCCAAGCGCCTGAGGAAACCCTTCCAGGCCTGGCTGATGCAAATGCACCTGAACGATGGGAAGATTTCAAGAACATTATTTATAACACCGCCTTGTCCACATTTGCCAAGAAGACCAAAAAGAGGCAGAATGGTTTGAACCCCATTCAGAGGAGTTGATATGAGCCATTGACGAAAAGAGGAGAGCTCTAGCAGTATACAAACCTCTCCTAGTGAGTATAATTTACAGGCTCTTTGACTTGCTTGTAGCAAAGTCCAACAGGCTGCCAGGAGATGTTCTAATGATTATTGGCTTCAGCTCTGCTCTCAGATACAGATAGCAGTGGACACAGGTAGTATCAAGGGAATGTATGATGATATCAAGTAGGCTTTAGGTTCAATACAGAAGAAATCTGCTCCTTTGAAGACTGCTACAGGAGTGATCATCCAGGATCAAGCACAGCAGATGGAACGCTGGGTGCAACACTACTCTGAGCTATATTTCAGAGAGAATGCAGTAACCGAAGAGGCATTAAATAACATTGAGTGCCTGCTGTCTTGGAAGAGTTGGATAGTGAACCAACTTTAACAGAAATAAAAGTGGCCTTTGATTCCCTTGCCTCCGGCAAGGCACCTGGGAAGGATAACATCCCTGTTGAAGTGTTGAAGTGCTGTAAAAAGATCATCACCACTGAGCTGTATGAAATCTTTTGTCTTTGCTGGAGAGACGGTGGGGTACCACAGGGCATGAAGGATGTGAACATCGTCACATTGTATAAGAACACAGGCGACAGGAGTGACTGCAATAAATACTGTGGCATCTCTCTTCTCAGGGTTGTAAGGAAACTGCTTGCCTATATTGTGCTGAAGAGGCTCCAGGTGCTTGCAGACAGCATCCGTCCAAAATCACAGTGTGGATTTTGAGCTAATAGATCCACCACCGACATGGTATTTTCCCTCAGACAGTTGCAGGAGAAATGCAGGGAACAACAGCCACTCTTTGTGGCCTTCATAGCTCTCACAAAGGCCTTTGATTTGGTTAGCAGGGACAGCCTTTTTAAAATACTTCCCAAGATTGGATGTCCACCTCGATTCCTTAACATCTTCAGGTCCTTTCATGAGGAAATGACTGTAGTTTTTGATGGCTCAACATCAGATCCCTTTGACATCCGAAGCGGAGTGAAAGAGGGCTGTATCCTCGCATCGACCCTGATTGGGATCTTTTTTGCTGTCATGCACACTTTTGGAACTGCATCAGAAGGTGTTTATCTCAGGACTAGATTAGATGGAAAGCTTTTTAATCTCTCTAGATTGAGAGAGAAGACCAAAGTCCGGCTGAAATGCATGTGGGACTTTCTGTTTGCCGATCATGCAGCTGTTGTTGCCCATTCCGCTGAAGACCTCCAACAACTCATGAATCGTTTTAGCAAGGCCTGCCAAGACCTTGGATTAACAATCAGCCTGAAGAAAACACAAGTCATGGGCCAGGGCGTGGAGTCGCCTACCTCTATTACCGTCTCTACAAAAAAATTGGAGGTTGTTCATGGCTTTGTGTACCTTGGCTCAATAATCTCTGAAACACTCTCCCTAGATGTCAAGCTGGATAAATGCATTGGCAAAGGAGCTATCACATTCTCTAGACTCACAAAGAGAGTATGGCTTAATAAGAAGCTGACGGCATATGCCAAGATCCAGGTCTATAGAGCTTGTGTGCTGAGTACCCTCCTGTACTGCAGTGAGTCCTGTACCCTTTGTGCACAGCAGGAGAAGAAGCTGAACATGTTCCATATGCATTGTCTCCAACACACTTTTGGTATCACCTGCCCGGACAAAGTTCCACATAGAGTAGTCCTAGAACGAGCTGGAATTTTTAGCATGCATACATTACTTAAACAGTGATGTCTACATTAGCTCAGGCATGTCGTGAGAATGCCTAATGGTCAGATTCCAAAAGATCTCCTGTAGGGAGAATTAATGCAGGGAAATCACCCCAGAGGGAGACCGCAGCTGCAATACAAAGATATCTGCAAGTAGGATCTGAAGACCTTAGGAATGAACTTCATCAGATGGGAAACCTTGACATCTAAGCATTCAGCCTGGAGGGAGGGGGTGCAGCATGGCCTCTCCCATTTTGAAGAGATACTTGTTCAGTAGGCCGAGGCAAAGAGGCAGTCCTGGAACCAGCAAAATCAGGGAGCTGGAGAGGGGACAGATTGGATTTGTCATCAGTGTGGAAGGGATTGTCACTTTCAAACTGACCTTCTCAGCCACACTAGACACTGTTCCAAGTTGTCTGTTCAGAGCACGTTATCATAGTCTCTTGAGACTGAAGGATGTCTACAACAAATAATATGGCTCCATGTGAGGGGGTAGGAGTTGGCTATTACAAGTTCACACTCCAGCGAGATAGTATAGTGGTTGCCAGTGTCTTACTGGCCCCCAGGCAACCTGAGATTTTGCTTCAAAAACACATCTTTTCTCCTGGAGAGCCCATAGTGCTCTCTTCCCAGCTGTCTTGATGTTTTCTTCCTGTATTTGTGTTTACATTTAACCTCACACTTCTTGCCTAATCAGCCTATATCTGCTGTCTCTTGGCTGCAGCTGGGTTTGGTTTTGCTAACTTCTCTGGGCAAACGAACCCCTTTCTTAGTTTCCCACAGGCAGTAGGGGCCTCTTGGTTAGAGATAATGGGAGCTGTAGTCCAGCCGGATTTCAAAGGACATGTATTTCTTATTGCTGGTCTGGACTCTCTTTGTATTATGCACCTTGCAACCCTCTCTTTGTTTTTTTTTTTTAATAAGTGGGAACAGATTCATATATATAAATTGAGTTGAATGTTGTTAAAGAACAATTTTCTTTACACTGGATCCTGGTTGTGCAAAATGAATTCCTAATTAAGCAAACACAGAATGCAATATTTACCACTCTTCTTTCCTCAGTAAGTCTTTCCACTGCTATTTGCAATATAATAACAGCAGCAGCAACAGAAGCCGCAGCAGTAACAACCCAGCTCCACAAAATACAAAATAATATCCAAATTGCTCTAGTTGATTCTTTCTTTGAAAATGACGCAAATAAATTGTGTAATTTGTTTGGTTTATGAGGCATTCACCATGTGAAATTTACCACTGTACCTGTCTTGTGGAAATGTGGGGATTGTATTTGATGTATCTTATAACAACTTCATTTGAAACTCTTTGGCTAAACTGTGAATCTGTTAGAGATATACAAGTATTTCTCAAACTCTGTTCTCCAAATACTGTTGGACTATCATCATCCTAAGGGTCAAATTAGACAAGAAAGACACTCAGCTCACCTTTAGAAGCTCCCTCCCCTTCAGTAGAAATATGGCTTCAGAAATATGAGCCTGAACAAATGCAGCTCATTTAGACTTTTTAATGACTAATCACAAAACAATGTTTAGTGGAAAGCAAGGTAGGGAGTTGAGTAAAATAATTTGTTGCCAGAATCCTGTTGCTTAGTGTAGTAAATCACTCTAGAGTGAATCAATGGGGATTTGGTGAGTCAACTCTTCTGTAAAACCCATTGGTTGAAACCAACTTACTCTAACTGACTTACAGTACTTTAACAAGTTCCATTTAGAGTACGCCCATTTGAATCAACAACATTGCTATCTTGCTGGTGTGTGGAGCTTTAACAGTCAATATCTACCTCCTCATGTGGAGCAATAAGACAGAAGCAATATATCGTGTTTCCCCCAAAATAAGATAGGGTCTTATATGAATTTTTGCTCCAAAAACACTTTAGGGTTTATTTTCAGGGGATGTTTTATTTTATAGTCATGTCATCTTCTGGTTGCTGCACAATGCTGCACAATGGTGGAGGGCGGGGTTTCACTTAACAAGGGCTTAGTTTTGGGGTAGGGCTTATATTACGACCTGCCTGAAAAATCATACTAGGGCTTATTTTCAAATTAGGTCTTATTTTCGGTGAAACAGGGTAAGTTAAGTGTATGGATGCTCAATCACTTGAACCTATGGAGGAACTGACTCACCAAATCCTTGTTGATTCAGTGGGCCTTGTCTAGAGTGATTTACTGCACAAAGCAACAAGATTTTGACCACTGTGTACTAACTATATTGTCTAGGTTGACCCTCAGTCAACCTTGCCTCTGTTTTTTAAAACCAAAAATTGCAGGAAGATACAATATTTAGCAGGTAAAGTTTGCAAAACTGAGACCCTTTATCACTTTAAAACTCTGTTATACAAAACTGTGGTGGATTTCTTGCTCGCATTCTGTCAATATGTTTGATTTACACTATTGTTCATTCTAAATCAACACCAAGCGGAGTTTGTTTCTGAAGACATACATAGAATAATAGAAGCTGCACAACAACAACCCTGTCTTTAATTTAATGTCTGCAATGCGGTGGATACTCATTTAAAGAACTCTTCGCTGAGACAAAAACAAACATTTGTTTGAGTGCTGACACTTGGAATCAATACAGAGCTTGTTGAGGCTTCAGATATTTCTTTTCTTTTCTTTCTTTTTCTGAGACTATAGGTAGCCAGACTTTTCCATTTTTAAATTTCAAGGGAAAGAAACGAGTTTACTTAAGGTGAATAGTTTTTTTTCTCTTTTTTTGGTTTTATATTAATAACTTTAACATACTTATTGTGCAACATAAACTATAGTCATAACCAGAGCATCCATCTTCGTAACTTGTAAGATTAATAGTTGCCTTTCGATGCTCCCAATTGTCCGCATGTTCACTCAGAAACAAATCCCATCGTGTGGAGTAGGACTTGCTCAGAGGAAATTGCATCTAAGATTGCAGTCTGAGATTTTTTTTTCCCTAAGGGAATGGTAAGGTACCAGGAGTTATGGGGCTAAATCCAATTTGATAACCTTGACTAGAATCACCCCATTGAATAAATGAAACTTTCACCACATATGCACGTCCTGTTGATTCAGTGGGTCCCCTCTAGGAAGGACTAGATTTAAACTGAATTTAGTCCATGAATTCTTGACAGCAAGATGCAGAGAGCTTATTTTCTGGCAGTTGTGTGGTAAGGTATTTTTCAGACTCTGGACTTATCTTCTTCTCTAGCCAGTAATGTGAATTGCTTCAGTGTGACAGGCCAGTTCTGCTGCATTTGGGGAATGTCTTGCTCATTTTGCTTAAGTGGGCCTCTGGATTTTTGTCCAAAAGTGCTCTCTTGATGACACCACTGCTCACTGTCAGCAATTACAGCCAGGCTGTACCTTGCATTTTTTGCCCATCTTGTGAAATAAGACTCACCTCCCTTGAAAAACAAGTCAAAGCTCCCTTACTCTTTCTTTCTGTGCATAACGTTCAAATAATATTGAAGCAGCAGTACTGTTTTTAGAACAAGCTTATTCTTAGAAATAATGAGCAAGCTTACAGGATAAGGAAGTGTGGTGAGCTAGACCTGCTGTGTGTGTCCTCCCCCACATCCCTTGGCTTAATCCACTCGAACATATCTACTCCAGCATCTTGTCCTGACTGCACTGCTCCTCTCTGAGCTGTGCTGATGCATACTATAGGGAATGGTTGCTGGCCTCTTCTCAACAAACTCCATAATTGTTAGAACCATGGCTGAAGACAGCATGATTGTACTGATACTGGCTTAGCAGGAGTCAAGTGAGGCATAAAACCAAAAGGGTTTCTCCCTACTGTTGTTTGACTGCCCTCACACCATCATTGACAGACACCTGTTCATTTCATGGATGAATTGAGTTTTTTTAGCTGGGCCATATTTATATTTGGCAATGTTGTGGTTGTATCATCATTTTCTTCCGAATGGCTATGGATCCAAAGCAAATACAGTTTCTTTTGGGTCATGCCCAGAAGGTGATAAAGGACCAGCAAATATGGATTAATTTATCCATTCTTGGACTGCGATTCTTTACAGCCAAAGATTCCTCCATGATCTCCAGCTGCAAGCAGCCATCTCTGGATAGAGCAGGAGTGGGTGGCTCAGGGACTAATTATATATTGCAGATACCTTTAATTATAGCTGAAATCACATTAGTTTACCAGAGATGTGACTGAGAAATTAAATGTGCAAAGAATGAACAGGTCTTTAGGACCAATAACCAAACCAAACTAAACCAATAAAAGGCAAACTAATTTGCAAATTAGAGAAGGTAAGAAAAACCTTTGCTGTGACAATCACACTTAATCAGCACATAAGGAAATTCTTCTTCCAGTGACTATCTATATATAGTTTGGATTCCTGTCTAAGGGTGTGTGAGAAATTTGTTCTATTGAGTTTACAGTTCTTGTACAGATAATATGCATTTCCCAGGCTGAACACAGACTTGGCATGCTATGGATAAACATGGAAGTGAGAGCACATAGTTGGTTAAAATAATCCTGCTTCTGGTAATAACTTAAGATAAATTTGGTTTTAATATTATGTGCGGTTAAGACATGCTGTTATAACTGTTTCTCAGAATGAATAATCATCACAGTGAGATGCAACAAATCCCTTACTGGTATGCCTTATCTCCCCCTGCCCCCTTTGTATATGGCATCATCTGTCAAAAATGCAAAAGGTGACAGTGAAATGCATAGCTCGGTATTAACAACAACATTTCCTTTTTCTAATAAAGGATAAACAGATCACAGAATAAAAATAGCAATGAAAAGCAACATTGGGATAATATATTGTTGTCTGCTACATTTATATAAAATTGTAGTAACTCCAGTTTAAAAAAATGTTTGGACAATATGAATGCTGCTTGAGTAATATTTTATATCTACACAAAAAAAGACTATTTTTTCCCAGTGGAATTTACTCCCAGGAAACTGAGTGTAGGATTATAAACTATAATCTAATGACTTGCAGTCAATCTAATATAAGTGTGCTCAGAAGAGGGCTGCATTAGAGTGCAAACTCAGATAAAATTTTAAAATGTCTTATTAAATCCTTAGATCAGATTTTTCAAGGTGATTTCTAGAACAGTAGAATTAAAGTTAACAATAAACCTTATAAACTTTTGCAGTAATTATCAACATAGTCAACAGCGGAACTGGACGTGGAAGAGCAAGTTTATTAAGGCCAGGACTTTATGATTGAGTAATTGCAACAGTACAGTGGCAAGGCACATTATTTGCACACAGAGGATTTCAGATTCTGTACTTGGAATGCCAAGATACAGCTAGGAAAGAATCCAGCCTCAGTGCTTATAGAGCTGCTGCCAATCTGAGTGGACTAGATGGACCAGTGGGTCTGAAGTAGCATGAGGCAGCTGCCAGTATCACCATCTCAGCCCATGTGCTGGAAACAAGACAATGTTAACAATGTTGGGACACGCATGCCATCTCCCCAAGCTCATCTGGGGTCTTGAAGTTGCATCCAGCGGAATCCATATTCCCCAGTAGGAATGGGAAGGCAGATCCTGTTCACTCTTGTTAATTGATCTGACCCAATGCCTGCAGTAGCTGTTTCCAAAAGCTGTGAGAAAAGCTGATTAAATGGCAGTTCAATTAATGGCAAATAAAAATCTGAAGTAGAAGTGCAGCAAAGTGGAACTGAATACAGTCTAAGTTTGAAGAACTACTCCCTCCCCCTGATTGCTAAGCCCACTTCCACGTGGGGATAAAATTCCCTCCAAGCCCCATTAACCACTTTTGCCCCTAACAAGGTTGTGACTGTTAATTAGAAAGAGTGAATGAAGATGACAAAGACGGCAACACTGAAGTTGTGGGAAGATCTTTAGGTTATCTCACAGAAGTAAATCAGAGTGGGACATCCCGCTCCTGGAGTCACCTGGTGTAGGGATTGGATCCCTAAACAAGGACTATCTTGGATGAACAGGAACCTATCATTCTCTAATCTCAGGTGACAAATAACAAAGATACCCCCACACCAAATGTGGGGACCCAGACCTCTCAAAAAGATAGTTGAAAGTTGGCCCTATAAAAATATATTGGCTTATTCAGATAGGCTGCCGTGCCAGAATGTTCCATTCACAAGGTGCTACCAGTAAAATTCTTACTTTTCCAGATTCCATCTCCCTAATCACAAAGCTTGGAAGCATCCTGGTGTCCACACAACATAAGGCTGAAACTAGAGTCAACAGAGTTAAAGTGGGACAAAAACCCCTTACTTTCCAATGTTTTTATCATCAGCATTGAGTGATGGTTGTTATAGTTGTTTTGTTGTTCTTGTTTTGCTTTGCTCTAGTTTGCTTCAACCCAGGATCTGCTTGCATGGACCCTAGTACTGCATTTTTCTATGCTGATCTGTACACTTTGTGAATGAGCATCATTTGATGACATTTCCTTGTGCTTTTTGTTTTATTTGCTGGTCATTGCCCACCCCTCCACATCCCATGGATGGGTATGGAAGGAAGGAAGGAGAGAGTTAGGTACGAGTGGAGTGGGCAGAGAAGAGATGGCTTGTCTACAGAGTGTTGTCATTGTTCTCTGGCTGTTCTAGGGTTATTCTGGGAGATTCTGTTATTTTTTTTTGCTTCAGATTTGAATAGATCATCTTGGTGTTTGCATCCTCCTACAGTGAAGGTATTTGTTGCTGGATGTACTGGGACACATTAGGTTGTTCAAGTTACCACCTGTCCACACACATCTGGAATTCATCCCTGAAGTCTGAGTCTCAACAACTATTATCTCTGTTCCCTCCCTGAAGCATAAAGCAAAAATATATTAGACATGATCTACTCAAATGTGCACCAAAAAGTATCAGAGAAACCCAGAACAACCCCAGGATGATTGGGTACAACATCACAGTGTGTATGAGCCTTTAGTTACCTATAATCAATGACTATACATTAGTTACCTGTTACCTATGATAATTGATGAAGCTAGTAATTACAAGGGCCATTTGTCAGTCACAGCAACACAACATATTAATAACACATAGCACAGCAAATTACTTCTGCAATCAGTGCAATGATAATGGTAACTGCAATCTGACTGCCAAGAAATAATAGCCAGAATCCTACAGGTGATTTAATCTTGATTAAGGGAAATCACATAGACATTGACTGATAGGATTATAGCCAGTGAACAAGTTCCTTTCAAAATGAAATGTTCCAGGTTCTACCTAATTGGTTCTTGTAGGTTTTTCAGGCTGCTTGGCCGTGATCTGAAGCTTTTTCTTCCTAATATTTCACCAGTCTCTGTGGCCAGCATCTTCAGGGGACAGGAATTTGAACTCTGTCTGTGTTTTGGTGTAGCGTGTGGGATAGTTGAGTATTTGTAGCTGTGGGATCAGCTTTTTGTTCCTTTCAGGAGATTGGGTGATTATGGTGATTGGGGTGTTTTTGTTATGGATGTATTGTTGTGATAAGGGGGGGAGATGATCTGTCACTATGATCGATCAGTGTCATTTTCTAGTTTTTTGTGTGTGGTGATCACCAGTCCTTGTGGCTGCGTAAAGTTCGTTTACCTTTCACAGGCTGTATTTTTCAGTGTTGAGAGCCAGACTTCATTGAGTTTTAGACTTCCTTCTTTTTTGTTGAAGCTCTGCTGGTGTTTGTGGAATTCAACGGCTTCCCTGTGTAGTCTAACATAATTATGTTAGAGGAGGAAAACTGGGACAAAAAAGTTCAGTAGAAGAAAATAAATTTGCAGCATGATCTACTGGGAAGTTCATTATGAATGTTCAAATGGCAAAATTACTAATGTTTTGGGCTTTAATATCTCTTTTGTCTAAATCCTGTTTTAGTTCCAATGAGAGTAGCTACAGTATTCCCGGTCACTATGTATGGATGTGAGAGGTGCTGGGGGAAAATGTGATTATGGAGGAGAGCTTTAGGAATATCACAGATCATGAGAAAAACAAACAAGTAGGTTCTAGATCAAGTCAAAGCCTGAACTCTCTCGGGAATGTGAAACAATTGAACTATAATGCTTTCAACATATCATAAGACAAGATTTACTGGAAAAAAGAAAAATGCTAGGAAAAGTTGGAGGCAGGAGGAAAACTGGGACCATCTAGTTTGAGATGAATTGAGTCAATAAAAGAAGCTACAGCCATTAGTTAATAAGACCTGAGCAGGACTGTTAATGATAGGACCTTTGGGATGTCATTCATTCATAATATTGCCATAAATTTGAGATGGCATGATAGCACAAACGACAAAGTCAAATAAATGAAGCTTAAAAGAATGAGACTAATGGTAGTCTGACTCATTTCAATGGATCTGCTCTAACTGGAAGTAAGACTAGATTTGCCTTCTAACCCCACAACGGCAATTTACCTTTTAAATCTCATGAACTATGAATTCTGAGTAGAAGCAGGCAACTCAGATTATTGTGCATGCAGTGGTTTGCATACCTCCAGATGTTGAGACCATAGCCAATAGCGGTATCTCTTTCAAGCATACTTTGATTTAATGAATGGAAATATATTGAATGACATTGAGAAATCTGTTGATCAATCTCTTCCTTAAATATCACTGGAAGAATGATCCTTGTTTCTGATTCTGCTGACATCACAGTGATTATCATGTGTGAAAAGTGAAGACTTTTAAATTTAATTTATCTCAGCAATTTAAGATTATTTCTGCAACTCCTTCTCAAAAATGCAGTGTGTATGTCTGTTCACATGTTACCATATAGATTGGAGACTGCCTCTTCTGGCTTTTTACTCACTTCCATTCCTTTTACATTTACTGTGTGCAGATCATTGTGACATTTTTATTTAGCTGCGCGATGGTCTTGAACCTTTGATCATTTTATTTGCTGTGACCTCTGTGCTGACTGCCTCGGGTAATTTGTGCCATCAGTGTTTTTGATTAATTCAACTCTGTTGACTCTTATGTCTTGATCTTCCCCAGGGGTTTGAAACAGCAGAGTTCTGGGGCTAGTTCCCATTGAGAGTGAAAGAAAAAAAATTGGTACAGTACTTTGCTACTGGTTTTATTTTGTTTTTATGATGAAATAGGAAGAATTCTTGGCCCCCCCCAACCAAAAAAAATAAACAAACCCTGCACTGAACTGATATACAGTTTGAATTCCAGGTATATGGCAAAAATAAGTGGGAACACATACCCCTGTCTCCATATTACCAGAATTTAGAAAGATACTGTTTGGGGACTGGTGGTCTGGTTCTTGCCTGGCTCCGGTCCTTCTTGGAGGACCATTCTCAGAGAGTCCAGCTTGGGGAAAATGTGTCAGCTCCATGGCTCCTCAGTTGTGGGATCCCACAGGGCTCGATCATCTCTCCAATGCTGTTTAATATCTACATGAAGCCACTGGGTGGGGTTATTCGGAGGTGTGGTGCTTTGTGTTATCAGTACGCCGATGACACTCAGATCTACATCTTTTTTCCATCAGCAGTGGATGCCATTACTTCCCTTGAGCTCTGCCTGGGGTCTGTTCTGCAACTGATGCAGAATAGACTGAGGCTGAACCCGGACAAGACGGAGGTCATGAGGGTGGGCACCCCTGTCATCAGTGGTTTGGAAAGCTCTCTTTTGGGGGAGCGACTCTCGCCACAAAGAGTGTGGTCCACAGCTTGGGGGGGCATCTTGACCCGGCATGTCCCATGGAATCCCATGGGAATCCCAGGTAATGTCCACCGATTTACATCTTTGGCAGATTGCACAGCTGAGTTCCTATCTTGATGTTGGGGCACTCACCACCCACTTTTCCACATGCTCATAGTCTCGAGATTAGACTACTGCAATGCATCCTATGTGGAGCTTCCCTTGAGATTGATGCAGAAACTTCAAATGGTCCAGAATACGGCAGCCAGATTACTAACTGGGGTGAAACAAATATTATGATATTTTCTCCACTCTGGCTGCCTTACACTGGTTACCAGTTATATTCTGCATCGATTTCAAGGTTCTACAGATTACATATAAAACCCTAAACGGTATAGGACCTCGATACCTGTCAGAGCACCTTCTTCCACCTAGTTCTACCCAAATCACTCATTCTAGCCAGACTTGGAAGCTGAGGGGCTTAACTCTGAAAGAGGCCCAGAAAGAAAAAAAACTAGAAACTGGGCCTTCTCAGTGGTGGCTCCCTCACTGGGAGTTTTTAAGAGTAAACTGAAGACCTGCCTTCCCTCCTGACACTACTTAATTTTTGCTCTTAGTCTTTTTATTGATGATTATAATTTTATTGCCTTATTGGGCTATAAACCGCCTAGGGTAGATTCGTCTAGACCGGTGGTATAAAAGCCAAATAAATAAAATAATAAATAATACTGTTGATGTTCCATGACCCCAGAGAGTCATTAGAAACAATTTATTTAAAGTAATGATTTATTTATTATTTATTTATTACTTAAACTGCACAGAACTAAATACATCATCAATAGCAAAAACATAGTCTAAAAATTTAAACAATGACACAACCAATTTTTGGAGTGAGGCAAGACTGGAGGTGAGGCATTCAAATGGAGTTGAGGTGAAAGGCCTCCCTGAAAAGTAGTGTTTTCATCTTCTGTTCCCCAGAAGTAACTAAAAGATCTACAGCCGAGATTAAGGATTCAGATTAAACATGGATGTATGGACAAATCTGGGCAGTCCTAAAATGTTACTTACTCCAATTGACAGCGTTTTTATTGGTCTTAGTCAATGTATTTGAACTAGGACAATGTGTTTAGTAGAATATCTGTCATAGCCCATTATTATCATTGCATTCTCAAATCCAACACAGTCCCCGTTATCTGCTGTCACCAAACTTGCCTGTGACATCTTCAAACACTCAAAGGACACAGTGTCTTTTTAAAAATATCACATGAAAAGAGATATTCACATCAAATGTTTAGATACCCTGAGAGGATAGGTCTTGAGTAGGCCCAACATAATCTTCTTGGACTGCCTTTAAAAAAGGATTAGGATGGGTAGAAATTTCCCTCATTGGCTGAGCGAAACCTAATTGCTTGAGAGGGCCCAAGCCAGAGACATATAAAAAACAGTTTGTTGCTCTGGCAAGCTGCCTTGGCAGAATGTTCCATTCATAGGATGCCATTGCTAAAATGGCCACGTCTCTACTTGCAACAGAACTTTACCCCATATGGCTGAAGGCCTTTGAACATGTACAAAGGCAGAATCCTATTGCTCTCCTATGCAGCATAACGTTCTGCTAGGGGAGCTCCACGTGCTTTTCAATCTGCCATTGCCCAAACTGCTCTATTGCAATGGATGGGACTTACACTTGCATAGGCAGGCATTGCAAACCTTTTTGGGCAAGCTCAGAAATAGTTGTATGACCTAATTAATGGACTGTAACTGGACATAGAAGAAGTCTCTCCAAAGGGTGGAAAGTATTGCCAGTACACTTGGGCAATGGTGTTTAGCTGGCCAATCCTTCACTTCCAGAAAGTGAAAACATGTTGATGAGCAAAATGACCCAATGGTATCTTGAGGCAGAGTGTGTGAGGAATTGAGTGGGTCCTTAATAAAAATAAAATTAAACTTCCTCTTAATTACACAGCAGATAAAATTGTACAATAAGGAACATACAGAGCAGGCTGGCTTCTAGTCTTCCTCAATAAACCCTTATTTGTTAGTTTATCTCCTCTGACACTGACTGTCTCAATAAATTCACTCAGAAACTCTGGTAAAGAGAAATAAATTTTTTCCATGTCCTTACAGTTCTTCATAATGTGTAAAAATGTCAACCTGTTACATCACTGAGCTTAACTGATTAACTAGATTCATTACTAACTGACTGGTTACATAGCTGACAGAACATATCACTCTAATTTTCCACTTCTGACAGACTCCATAACTAACACTGACAGAACCCTGAGAGGAAAAAGGTGGGAAAAAGAATCTGAGGTAGAGAGGAAACTTTGGCTGCTACTGAGTTGATTGACATTCAACCCCAGTTGAGAAAAGCCCCTCCCAGCCAAAAATGGTCAGGCATCATATAAAAGTTGCAGTATATCTAACATGATCCTTTTAAGGACCACAAATGATTATAATTTATTTTCTATTTTACTCTATATTGTTTTTACTTTTTAACCTATATTTCATATATATCCATAATTTTAAATTGTGCAATGCTCTGCTATGAATAAAGAAAGAATGGACTGTTACATAAGCAGAGGAGACATCAATTCATAAAACAGCAACTCAATCTACTTGCTATAAATACAAAAGTAAAAGCTGATGCATCTATAAAAACCTGACAAAATAGTTTGATGCAAGTACATAAAACCAAAGAGAAACATCTGCAGAATATGATTTTTTAAAAAGCAGGCTAGTTGCAATTTTCTACACAAACAGAGTGACCTTTTGTGGTAAACAGTGACCTTGTAAGTAAAAAAAATAGTTTCTCTGCTAATAATTGTATTAGAATATTCTGTGGTAGTTTATCTATGTATTATGAGGAAACATGAGACAAAAATCTAACTTGAGGATTGGTATACAGTGAGCAAAGAAATGGCATCACATCCAATATATAATCATATCTTTTGCAGGATACCAATGTACTGTAATTTTCATGCAGATGAAATATATAGTGAAACTGTAGCTCTGTAATAGCTCTCTATATTTTGGAATGCTCAATGACTGAATATAAGCAACTATGTAAGCATTCTTTAATCAGATGATACTACTCAGATAACTGCATATTTTTAGATATCCAGTTCCTCTCACTATAAATGAAGGTGAACAACTTTTGGCTGTTCAGATGATCTTGGACCACAATTTCACCAGAATCGTGAATAGACCAACCTGGCTGCCTATGAAAGGAATTAGAATAGAGTAGAGTGGAATTTCACTGCTAGATTGCATTTGAAACCTCTAAAGCAATGGTGGTTTGGAGGTTTGACCATCGTGGAGGCCCCAGTCACCTCCTAGCCACCAACTTAAGGATGATATGGTTGTTGTGGGTTTTTCTGGCTCTTTGGCTTTGTTCTGAAGGTTGTTCTTCCTAATGTTTCACCAGTCTCTGTGGCCGGCATCTTCACAACACAGAGACTGGCGAAACGTTAGGAAGAACAACCTTCAGAACACGGCCAAAGAGCCTGAAAAACCCACAACAACCATTAGATCCCAGCCGTGAAAGCCTTCGTGAATACATTAAGGATGGTACATTCAGAATCCTCTCATCAGATCTAGCAGAAGTGGAAAATGTGAGAGCACAAGCCAGAAATGGATCAGCCTGCCCCTGTGCTTCCAACTGTGGTCAGTGCAAGCAAGCAGAGAGTTGGCAGTGGCAGAGTAATGGCCATTTCTTAGTCCACGTGTATTTTCTGCAGAAATCTATGTTACAGTGGTGCCCCACGATAATCCGTTCCGAAAAAATTGTTGCTATGTGGATTCGTCGCTATGCGGGGCAAAAAAGACCATAAGAATGCATTAAAACATGTTTAATGCGTTCCTATGGGCAAAAAACTCACCTCAATGTGAAGATCCTCCATGCGGCCGCCATTTTCGCTGCCCGGTAAGCGAGGAAAGGGCGCGAAAACACAGTGGGCAGCCATTTCCTTTACCCGGTGGCCATTTTGGAACTGCCGATCAGATGTTAAAAAAACATCGCTATGCAAAAATCATCATCGCAAAGCAATTTTTTGCCATTAGAAAAATCACAATGCGATCGCTTTTGCGATCGCTTAAAACACATTGCTATGTAGATTCGGCGTTAACTGAGGGGCTCGTTAAGCGAGGCACCACTGTATTTTCTTCAGTTTACCTGGTGATAAATGGACCTGCAGTTCTTCACCCATCTGTTCTGTACTGCATCATGCTGCCTTGTTAGGCCTACAAATGTGACATTATATCATCACCTCTCTAAAATATAGCTAGTTTTATTTCATACATGCATATAATCTGCAGCTAACAAGTAATAAATAGAAACCACAAAATTGTCATTCAATTCTACATGAGACAGTCAGATTCAACTGAACCAAAAAAAAAAAAAAAATGAAAAGAAAAGAAAAACAAATTAGTGTTGGACATAGGAAAATGGATCTACAATGTTAGAAAAGACGAGTTGGTGGTTGTGCCATATCAGAAAATAGTAACCATTTAGTAATAGATTTCTACCTGCTTGTACCCTCCTTTATGTGCAAAATGCTATAAAAATACGTTTATGCACCTATTGTCTGCCTTATGAGATTTGTATCTGTCTTTAGGCATTCCTTCCAGTAAAACAGCTTACATTTTATGCTTATGATTTTCTCATAGATTTAGTTTCATCTCTCTGGAGATGATCCTGGAAGGAAAAGAGAAAGAAATCTTTACTGTAAGAAGTGTAGTATTTATTGGTTCCTGCTGAAAGCAAGGCAGACAAAAATGCATGTGAAGAAAAAATAACTGATTCATTTTATTCTGATGTTCATATCTGAAAAAAATGTGAAACATAGGGTGCTACCTGCATAAAATAACTTTTGACAACAACTTGTTATTAATAAAACACATACCTTTCATTGATTTTCCACAGAAACCTGACATATTTATTTCTACCCGATGTAGCTGATCCCAGGGCATTTTGAAAATGTTTTTATTTGCTTTAAGGATTTTTGTCCATGAACTGGGAAGGAGTTCTTATTGTTATCTTGTTCTTGAGTTATTGTTGTTTAGCTATTTGGGCATGAGCTATTATTCATAGTCTAGTTTTCTAGCATCTTAGCGGCAAGGTAACAATATAGCTTGCTAAAGTAGGCTAGTTATATAATACTCAGAAAATATTATTTTTTAATAGAAAATATTTTTGTAAATTAAGAGTTGCTATTATTGTTGTACTAGACAAAGTACAAAATTGTTGTACTTAGTCAAAGACTGAGTAGCATTATGGGTAGAATATTGGCTAGTATTGCAGATACCTTAGCTTGCATACTTGCTTGCCCATATGATGTTCATTGGGTTCTCTTGGACCCATCACATTCTTCTAGACCAGCCTCCATCACAGAGACAATCTGATGATAAAAAGAGGATCTGTGGTTGATATTCACCAACTATTGCACTCCACTTCTTCTGAACAATATTGCTCTGATATCCCATTCTCATCATGCAATGGAATAGCTTCAGCTTACATCATGCTGTTATATAATGGCTGGAAATCTGTGGCTTGGTGTAATAAGTCACTAATAGAATAAGCCCATTCCTCTGGGGGTGCTCTGGGGTTGTGCAGCTATACAGACTAGCTCTTGTTCTAGGAAGCACAGTGAGGAATCAAAACACTCAACCTTTAGCTCCAGAGCTGGGTAAACAGCTCATCAAGCTATTTTGGACTAAAATATTCTGGGCCTTGTCTGTACTAGCTTCAGTCTTCTCCTTCTGTAGTAGAGACAGAAGGGGACCTCTCCCATTATTTTAAGAAATTTTCCTCTTAGAACCCTACAAATACTGTAAATAAATAGAAAGATTTATAACTTTGAAGAATGAGGCTGGCCACATTTGTATAATTCCTGGTTGTTGACCTGTTTGGAGCTGATGATGGGTGGAACCCACACATTTCCCATTCTTACTCTACACACTCTGTACTGTTGCTAACATGCAGGGATGGGGACTTGAGTAATGGGATTCGCTGTCAACTTGGACTTAAGTTCCGCTGGCAATTTGGCTCAGTTTGTTTTCTCAATATTTCGGACTCAGCTCGTGACTTGGAACCCACCCACCCCTCCCTTTTTTTCTGGAGGAAAAAAATCTTGTTTTTAATAGGGACTCAGGACAAACTTGGGACTTGGTACCAAAGACTCGGACTTAGAACTGACTCAAAGACTTGCCAACATTCCCGCTAACATGTCTAGCAGTACCTCAAAGACTTTTCTGCTATTCTTGCCAGAAGAAGAGAAAGAAATCAAGGACAAAAAAATTCATTAAGGATTTTGGTGGGGAAAAAACCCTAAATGGAAAAAATAAATGGAAAAACCTAAGTTTGGGAAAAAAAATACTTAATTGTCCATCACTTTTCCCAATTTCAACTGGCAAAATCTAATAAAAAGAACAAGACAGAATAGCTGCATGATGCCTCCTAATTGCTAGTATGAGAAGACCTCTGTCTGGCTATGCAAAAAGCAAAGGTTTTATTTTGAATTCTTTTTAAAGGCACCAGATTTGTTTCAGTTTCTCTCCAGCTTTTGCCTTAATCCCACAAAATCTTGCCTCTGAGTAGCTGCTCAGGTTTAGCTTGTAGAGCAAGCTTCCATTTGGTGGGTTTTACTTCCAGGTGTGTGTGTACTGGATTCCAGCCTTAAGCTATTATTCATCACATTTAATATATACATTTAAGAATGTATTTGCCTAGCTTATATGAGGCACTCACTTCAAGGTGTTCTGATTCCTCTTGGATTTCTATCCAGCCAAAATATTTTAGGAATGCAGCCGTTATTGCTCAGTTCTGTTGTTTTCAATGGTAATTTGTGAAGGTATCATTAAACAGGAAAAAAAATTGATATGCTGATAGTGGAACACGTAGGAAGTGGTTCTATTATTTCTCTTTCCCCCACATGAGTTTCTATCATAGATCCACCATTACCATTAAATATGTTTCCACTGTAACTGTTTCATATATTTTAACTGCATCTCTCCGCAATCTTTTGTTCCAATAACTGGGAAGCACTGTCTGTACCCCAGTTTTAAAGCCACCCAATAATAAAGTTTCCCTTTGCCAAACTCTCTGCTTCTTAAATGAACTGATGTTTGATGAGGCTTATAATATATTAATGTACATAAATGAATAAAAGCAGACAAAGCATTATTGATTGCAGAGGCAATGTCTTTGTTGCAGGGCTTTCTTATTTTGGAAGTAAATGTTCTGTAGACTTTTCAAAAGGTTGGGAGAAAAATACCTTGCTGTGCACCTGTGTTGAATTTTATATTAAGGTAATATAACAGGCAATGAAAAGTTTCTATAGAGTCTTATGTAACTGGTGAACATATATGGTTCTATTCCCTCCTTTAAATGAGGCATACTAGAGAAATGCCCCCCCTTCTTTGTTGCACCTTCTGCTTCCTGTATAGTCGAATGGCATATATAGTGGTTCATATAGTTTTTTAACTATTCCATTTGTTTTGGGTGAATTACTGTATTTTTTCATGTATAAAACTATACTTTTGTCTAAAATCTTTCAATTAAAAATTGAGGGTCATCTTATACACAGAAGTAAGCTGAGGAAAAAAACAAGTGGAGGAGAAAGTAGGGATCAAAGTGATCCTGCAGGGCTTTGATCCCTGCTTTCCCCTCCACTTGCTAAGCCTTAGCGAAAGGAAAGCAGCGATCAAAGTGCTGCAGGATCGCTTTGATCCCTGCTTTCCCCTCTGCTTGCTAAGTCCCATGGGGCTTAGCAAAAGAAGGGGGGGAAGGATCAAAGCAATCCCATAGTTGTATAGGGAGGAAAGGGATCAAAATGATTGTGCAGTCATGGAATTGCTTTGATCCCTTTCTCCCTCCTTTTGCTAAGCCATGAGGGGCTTAGCACAAAGGGAGAAAGCAGGGATCAAAGCCATCCTGCAGCACTTTGATCCTTTTTACCCTACATTTGCTAAGCCCCACTTAGATTTCTTAATTTTGGGATAGAAAAGTCGGGGGGTATCTTATACATGGGGGCATCCTATACATGGAAAAATATGGTAGATGTGGTATGGTCTAAACCCTGTAAGTGGGACATACCCCCTTCCTTTTCTTCTTCCTTTGTCTGCTCACTTTCTCCTTTTTAAAAAAGTGAGTGTACATTGATGTGTTAGTAGAACTCACTGGCCATGTACTGATCTCGGCCATTTCTTCCCATTTCCTTGCTTCATTATCCATTGGGGAGAAGAACTCACAGCACATTGCAATGGCAGTCAAAAGACAGTAGGGGGACTGATGACAGAAGTATACCAACACACCAACATTCCTGTTTAAATAAATTAAGGTAGTCAAATGGCAGTGGGTGAGGGAGGTGGGACCACACAACAGATGAATAGGAAATGAATTGGTTTTGGAGTACACACTCACTGATATGTTGGTTGTACTGCACAATGAAAAGTAGAACAGATATAGTAGTAGTCTCCCAGCAGGCTGTATTTGATGCGGAGATAGCACAGAGGAGGAACAAAATAATCAATAATGGCCTCACATCATCTGAACCCAAAAAAGGTGTGTTGAAATTCATGAGGAGTAACTCTGAAACATTTTGCTAGTGTGACTGCAGTTTGAGATTGATTGCATTGTATAACATGTGCAACACATTGTGTTCATATAATGAAAGACCAATTATACTGAAATCATGTAGCTGATGAGGAGAAATATGTACTCCTCCAAGGTGTCAACTCCTGCGATCCAGCGCCATTCACTATGCTCGTTAGGACTGAAGGGAGTTGCAGTCCAACAACATTTTGAGAGAGGACTGCATTGCTTCCCACTCCTATACCACACCTTTGAGCTGGCTTTATCTGTACCCACCACGGGGGCTGGCAAACACAGGGAGCTCAAAATCATTCAAGGCAGTTGATGATACAGATGCAAACACATGTTCACAATGAACTATTTTGTAATGATAATGTGGCTTAACAAACTGGCCATGGCTAGCAAGAAATCCATAGAAATTTCTTCTGCAGTATTAAACATCTGCTAGCTTTAGATGCCAGAACAAAAAACTATCCCTATTCCTTTTTTAACTGCTTTTGGCAGGGGGAGCTGGTGCAGAGGTGTAGTTTCACCCCTTAATCAGACTCCTTAGCTCAATCTGCAACTTGAGCTTCACTTGATTAACTTGCTGATTAAAATGATGAAATCTTACTGTCCTCATTTTTATGTACTGATCTTCTCTACCTGAATTCAAATATTATTACTCCACCCAAAGCTACCTGGGAAACATGTGTCTGTCACCTAATGCATGAAGCAAATCTCAGAGCTATAAACAGTCTGTGTTTTCAGTGAAGTGGGTTACCATTTCTTTTCTATCCAGGAGACATTGTGAGGTATATTATGAAGCCTGTGTAGCCACTAATGATTCATTAGGCATAGATCCTACATCCTGGGATGCAGAACCACATTATACATTACAGAGAGCACATCATTATAAGAGAAAATTCTTTAACTGTTGAAAGTGTCTGATGGTCACAGTAGAAGCTTTTCATACCTCCTATAATTTGTACCTTAGTTTGCTTTCTTTTGTGATTGATCTTCTGCATATTAACATAGACTTCATTTGCATGCTGATTTTTCACATCCAAAAGTCAGTAAGAATCATGAATCTGGGACACTGATATGTTTTTTGATAAAATGATGTTCTATCTATAATATATATTTGGCCTTTAGTTAATTGGCCTTCTGTGGCTTAAACATCTAACCAAACTTTTGGATGTTCATGTTCCTAGCCTGATGTTCTGGAGAATCCAAGTGCTTCCCTAATCCATACGATTGCAGAATTATAGTTGGTCCTAGTAAAGTTTTTATTTTCCCATGGATTTTGGTTTTGCTCTTTTGGAGCAGCTTGGCTACCTTCCATTTTTATGGATTTCATTGCAGCATCACATACACAAGGATGTCAAATTCTTACTTTTAAAAGCCTGTTGTTGTTTTTAAAAAGCCTTCCAGACATGCAAGAGCTTCTAAAAATAAAACTGTTCATGAAGCGTATCTTTAAGTGGGATGAAGATAAAGGGAAATACTATAGACACTTTTTAAGTACTTGAAAAATGATGTGATGCTGCCATTAAATTTGCAGAATGAGGATGGATAAGATAGTTGTTGAAGCACAAGATAGCCGACAGGGAGTGGAAAGTCATACGTATCAGGAAGGAGCAGATGTATGTCACTGATGCTAACTGCTTTTTATCCAGAATGAGATCACTCAAACTACTCCATTTCCCCCCCCCCGGTTTGCTTTGAAACAGGTATTATTGGTCTTATCACTAGGACCACCACAAACTAGCTTTCAGCCTGGATGATATTCTTCAGCCATCTACCTCAGTTAACAGAAAATGTATTCAGTAAGAATATAAGAATAGAAAACTTGTCATACTTTTTTTCCTGCAATCTATACAGTATTTGTGTTTATGGGCGGGTTTGAACACGTTCATGAGTAATCTGGTGAGAAATGTCAGATTATTCATAAGGATGTTTGAACTTCCTTATGGGATCAAATGTAGGTTGCAGAGAAAAAGTGAAATGTCACAGAAATCCCCTAAGAAGAGAATAGACATTGAGATACTTCCACAACCCTGTTTGAGCACCAAAGAAGCAGTGAAAATTGAACCTGCCCTTCACCTGAAGTCCGGATGGGACTAGATATGAAACAAGAGGCAGAACCAGTGTCAGCATGATATTTGTTTTTATTTATAGTTGTTTCATTTCTAAAATAGGTTCAGATACCCACCTTCTGGAAAATTCATGCTGTTTCTCCAACTAAATTCTATGATCTGGAAATCTAGGCTTAAACCTATAGTCATATTTTGAGTATACCCATTGAAATCGGTTGAACCTATGTTGGTTGTGACTAGATTTGGCCAAATAGATTTCAATGCTTTGCTTAAAGTTATTAAGTCTGGATTGAAAGCTATGACTATAAAACTGCCTCTTGTTTGATTGTATGGAAATATCTGCATAGTGGATTATGTACAGCCAATAATTCCTAATGGATTTTCATGAATTTAGTAGAGCAATATACGAAAACTAATCTGTAAAACAAACCATGAAAAATATGCCCCTTTCTCTCTTAAAATACAATTTTTAATGATAAGATGGTGCAAAATTAGCTGAAAAGGTTTCTCTGGGAATGGATTAGCAATTTATGTTAGTAATAGTAAATACATAAATCCTGATTTTAAACAAGGAGACTCACTACTGCTGTCTAACATGCTGAAATGAAAATGCTTGATGCTTGTTCTTGTCTTTTAATATTAATGTAATCCCTCTGAGCATTTTTGTCTAGCTTTTCACAGACTTCCTCTTGTTAGAGCCTCTTTTCAAAGGAAAACATAGCCTAAAGGGAATTAACCATGTTTTATTTCAAAAAGCCATTTGAGAGTTTCTTAGTCATATTCTTGCATCTAATCAGTGTACATTTCTTTAAGTGACATTTCACCCTTATAAAGCTAGAATGTAAATCTTTTGCCAGCATTTCTAGTAAGCTTAGCAAGTAGATATATGCAGGAAAAATACATTTGCCTTAGATAGCTTGTTCTACATAATGAAAAATACATTGAACTGCATGGCAAATAGAGAGGTTGTCTAGACTCTAGATCAGGGTTCGTCAACCCCCAGTCCGTGGCCCATTGACGGTCCGTGGCTTGAGCCCGACCGGGCCGCGAAGGCAGACCTCCCACCCCCCCATGCACTCCCCTCCTCTCAGCTGCTTTGCGTGCGCATGTGTCAGTGCCAGCGTGAGCCTCCCTCACCCCTTCAAGCAAGCCCCTGAGTCCCCAAGGCAGCTGTGGGGAGGGGAGTGCATGCGGGGGGGGGGGGAGACAGGAGGTCTGCCTTTGTGGCCCGGCGGCAGTGGCAACGGGGCTGGGGGAGAGCCGGAAGGCAGGTCAAGAACCAGCTGCTCTCCTCCCGGCAGTGGCAGTGAGTGGGTGGTGGTGGAGAAAGGCCGGGAGGAAGGCCCGGGCGCTCTCCTCCCGGCAGTAGCAGCAGCGACGGGAGTGGGGGGGTGGAGAAAAGCTGGGAGGAAGAGGAAGACCAGGGTGCACTCCTCCCGGCAGTAGCAGTGGTGATGGGGGTGGGGGGTGGAGAACTGCCGGGAGGGAGATCTAGGGCCGGGTGTTTTGGCGGCTCTCCTCCCGGCAGTAGTGGCGGTAACGGGGGTGGGGGAGTGGGCAAGAGCCAGGTAAAATTAAAAAGACTCCCAGGCTTCCGCCGCCGCCACGGGTGGGCAGGTGCTCCTGCGCATGTGTGAAGTGGTGAGGGAACGTGCACGCGCCTATGGTGCGCATGCTCCCCAACCACTGTGCGTGTGCATCAGAGAGGGCAATCGTGAAGGGCTGCCCCACCTCCGTCAGAGACTCCGCCGGGCCGGACTAAACAAAAGGTTGGGGAACTCTGCTCTAGATGTTCTTATTCATTGTTGTAGGGCTGCTAATGTATCTTTCCATAAGCTGCCCTCCTTTAGTAAATTTATATGTTTTTGTTTATTTTTAAGGAGAAATTGAAAATATCTGTATTCTTGACTCAGTCTGTTCTCCAGAAAGTAGTTCATGGCTGAATATATTTTGCTATGCTACCTGATTTTTGCCAGGATGCTGACCTCCCTAACTTGGTGGTGCATATACAAAATACAAAGTTAAAATCTCAGTGACGCATTGAAAGTAACTGTTCGAAAGCATGAATGTTAAAATATAAAGATCAGAGAATAAATTAGTAAACTTAAAACATACATTTAAAACCATTTGAAACTGAAAAGATATAGAAAAACAAAAAATACAGTTGCAAGATTCCAAAAACAAAACATGGGAACTGCTTTTGGAAAAGCATTTCACTCCTGAGGTGCCACCACTACGAAGGCAGTTTCACTCATAGCCACCTGCTGCACCTAGTACAGGCATCCAGTAGAGTGAGCCTCCAAAGCAAAGTCTGGGTGAGGAAAAGTCAATACTTCAGTTACTCCACCACTCTCTGGTAACAGAGAGTCCGAGCCGTCAGCAGCGTGGAGTCGGAGCTCCGGTATTCCCTTTATCTTTGCCTTCCAAGCTTGTTATCTTATATTTTCCTTATTAGGGAACTTCCTACTCTTGGCTACGAGGCTATGGTGTTTATTGGAACCCTGCTGCTGGTCTATCCTTGAACCTAGAAGTGTTTTGCTTTTCTTCTTCGACCGGCCTCTCCCGTCCTTCTCCGCTGACGCCATTGTTATCTCCACAAGCAAACGGTTTGTTTTCTTTTTCTTCCTTTCCCTTTAGTCTATTATTTAAATGGGGAAATCCAAAAGAACTCTTTCTCAAACTAGCCCCGATTTGGCACAGATTTCACCTTCATCCAAACAGCTGCGGCTGGACTCCTTTTTTCCACCTCAACCTTCTACATTGACTACAACACCCCTGATAAGAAGTGCTTCTTCTACAAACCAGACACAGGAGGTCCATACTCCTTCAACTACTCACCCCCCTGAACAATGCTACTCCAAACCGCTACCTAGTGTTAACTCTCGCTTGGATTGTGATGCTATTGAACTTATAAAACGTTATTCTACACTAACTGCAAGAACTGTCTCTCAGATTTTCTCCCAGCTTACTCTACTTACAGACTTCTTAAAGAGCTCATGCTCTATTTCTCCACATTGTCTATCCTGCCTAAATAAAACCTCAGATAAACTCAACTCGGCCGTTTGCAAAGAAACTCCTCCTAGTTCTTTCTCTGATGGCTGCCTCCCTCAAGTTCCTTCCAAGCCCATAATGCATTTGGTCTACGTTCCTCACGCTGCTGTTGTCACAATCGGTCCTCCTCGCGGTTTTACAAGCTTTCCATGCTGGACTAAAATCGCCTTGGCGAAGAGACATCTCGCCTTCCTCCTAAAAGTGAATGTTCGGAACATCGACCTCTACAGGACTGAGACCTTGTCAACATCCTTCCACTCAGCTAGACTATTACTGACCTTCCATTCGAACTATGTTCCTGGGATGTTGTTCTCTTCTGCGAATCTACTTCAACGATGGGGTGTTACCCCCCCACCGCCTTTTCAAGAATACCACCATTGCCAGGCTTATCTCGATGGAAGCCTCTCTGCAACCCCCTCCTACAGACGCCTCCCCCTCCTCCAAGAGGACAAAACTGTTTCGAACCTTCAGACCTACCTACCCCCCTACGGACTCCCTGCTGCTCTCTTCTACTTCGCGGTCCCTTCCATCTCACATGAGGGTTGAAGCAACCCATCCCGCTAAGCCGATGGACCACTTGCCATCTCCTCAAATCCCCTCTTCGCCCATTTTACAATATTCCTCTAACCCACCGGTGACACCTCGAGACTCCATCACAGATCTCCAGTCGACCAATGCGCCTGCTTTAATTCAACCGGAAGCTTACGTCTGTTTCCCTGCATACTCCAATCCTTCTACTGCTTCCCCTCCCCATATCCCCCTATCCCCTGTATGTATTGTCAACCGGGGTGCCCCAATCACCTCCTTTGCATTGGTCGATGCTATGTCCCAGGAACCCCCTCCCCTTAATTTCGATTTTACTAACCATAAACCTGCAATAGATGCTTTAGCCTCACCCTCTGAGCCTGCCTGTCCTCCAGTCCTTGATCCCCTTTTGTCTTCTGTGATTCCCCCCCTTTCAGACCCCAGTACTTCCTCCTGCTGACTAACTGCTTCCCCTCTGACCCCCCCCTCCCCATCCCTCTCTCCAATTAATCTCATGGAATATAGGTGGCTGGAGGAAAAAAGCTTCGGACAAAGACCTGCTAAAGTTTCTCTCTAGCTACGACATTATTCTCTTACAGGAGACCTGGTTATTAAATCCTCCGTCCATTCAAGGTTTCCTTACTTATCATATCCCGGCTATTAAATCTAAAACAAGAGGGCGCCCCTCCGCGGGTCTCTGTTGTTTCCTTAAACCCTCCTCCTTATTCACCCTCACCTCCATCCCTTCCCCCTCACTCTATATTCAAATCTTCCTCCTCCAGTACGGTCAACATAAAATCCTACTACTTAATCTTTACTTCCCACCTCCATCCTCCTCTTTGAATAGCACCTGGGTGGAGGTAGAGAACCTTGTCAACCTTAATCTGGAAGCTAATCCATCTGCCTACATTTTGATCCTGGGGGACCTTAATACCCGGTTAGGACCCAATAACTCTGTCCTAGCCAAACATATAAATCTGGAGTTTGATGAGTCGTCTCCCCCCTGGCTCGATCGCCCAAGGTCTTCCAGAGACAAGATTATCACACCTCATGCTACCTTCTTAATTAACCTCTGTCTCAATCTTCACATTGCCATTTTTAATGGCACATGGGGTAAGGACATCCCTGGTGAATACACCCACCTCTCCATTAGAGGTCCAAGCGTAATCGATTACACCATCGCTTCCCCAGCTCTTTTCCCCTTTCTCTTGGACTTCTCTGTTGGTGTTCATGCTGACAGTGACCACCTGCCTCTTCTTTTGTCCCTAACCTTCCCTTCTTCCCCCTCCTCCACCCAAATTCCCCCTTCACAACCCTCTTGTCGCCTTATATGGACTTCTCAAACAGAAGCTGAATTCTTCTCCTGGACCTTACTGCCAGAGATCTCCAATCTTAACCTTACCATTGCTACAACTGACTCTATTGCCACAGCTATCACCTCCTATAATACTCTTGTGGATTCCTTAATTACTTCCCTTAGTAGTCCAACTAATTCCCCATCCCATAACCGTGCCACTTCATGGTTCGACTCCGACTGTTGGCAGGCCAAGAAACATGTTAGATCTCTTTTCCACTCTTTCCGCCTTAACCCTACCCCAGCGTCTCTACAACACTACCTTACTGTCAGAAAGTCCTGCACATTACTTTTAGACTCAAAAAAACATTTCTTTGCTCAACGAAAGTGGTCTGATCTGCTCCAGGCAATTCTATCACACAACTACAAAGCCTTCTGGTCTTTGGTATCTTCTTCCACCACTTTCTCTTCTTCTGACCCTTCTTCTTCTATCCCCTCGGAGGAATGGATAGCCCACTTCTCCACAATTTTCTTCTCCCCAAACCCCAACCCCCCTTCCGATCCCTCGCTCCAGGCCCTCCCCGACTGGCCTCCTGTTACTTCTGAGGAAATACTGGATTTAATCAGCTCACTGAAGTCTGGTAAGGCCCCAGGCCCTGATCAAGTCCTCACTGAGATTCTGACCAGTAACCCCCACTGGTGGTCTCATTCCTTGGCTAACTTTTTCACCTTAGTTAACCACTCTGGCATCCTTCCTAACTCTTGGTTAATCTCCACTCTGATTCCAATATTCAAAAAAGGTGATCCCTCTCTCCCTAGCAACTACCGCCCAATTAGCCTTCTATCTTTTATTGGCAAACTTTATTCAAAATCTCTTCTAGCCAAACTTTCTGCCTGGGCTTCTTCCATTAATCTTCCGGGGAAAGAGCAAATTGGCTTCCGCTCTGGAGCCTCTACTCTTGATCACACTTTACTTTTATCCCATTTAGTTGACAAATATTCCATTCATCACAAATCTAGTTTGTTTGCTGCTTTTGTTGACCTTCAAGGTGCCTTCGACTCTGTTAACAGATCCCTCTTATGGGACAAACTATCTCAATGGGGCATTGATCCTCGACTACTCTTTCTGCTTAGGCGTCTTCACTCTTCAAACACATGTCAGATTCGCCTCCCAAACTCCAATACACTAACTGATAGATTTCAAGTTAACAGGGGTGTCCGTCAAGGGTGTATATTAGCCCCGTTACTGTTCAATTTATTCCTTGCAGATCTCCCTCCTTTCTTATGTAAAGCTACTAACTCTTCCCCCTCTCTTAACGGTGCCCCTCTCTCAGTTCTCCTCTATGCTGACGATGCAGTCCTGCTGTCCCTCTCCAAAGCCGGGCTGCGTCTTCTTCTAGCCAAATTTCAAGACTATTGCTCCATCAACGATCTTAGCATAAATTCTTCCAAAACTAAAATAGTTGTTTTTTCTAAATCTAGCCCTCTATCCACTTGGACAGTTGGTACACAATCCTACCAACAAGTGCCAACCTTTAAATACATCGGGCTCACTTTCCATTTCAAACTAAACTGGGCCTCACACAAAAAATCGGTCATTTCCACATCAACATCCCAACTCAATGTAATTTCTAAATTCCATTACTTCTCGGGCAACCAGTTTGTCCCAGCAGCCTTGCATATTTTCCAGTGGAAACTCCTATCCCACCTTTTTTATGGGGTCCCCATAAACCACGACATTGACTCCATTGCCGCTGTCTTCTTTAGAAAGATCTTAGGTGTTCCCAATATGATTCGCCTCTCCACCATGGTACTTGAATTGGGAACCCACCTTCCTTCTACTCTTGCCTGGGTCTCCACTTTCAAATACTGGCTCCGTATTCATCTCCACTCTAATTCCAATTCTCTTCTCTTTGACCTTCTTAGTGACTCCTACACTTCGAATTGGTTTAAACTGATTGACTCCAAACTTCTATCCCTAGGACTGGACTTAGAATCCCTTTTCGACCTGGGATTACAACAGGCCCATTCCTTGATCAAACACAAACTTTGGCAGCTTGAGTTTGAGTCACTTTCAGCTGACTTAAACCCCACTTGTTCTCCCCTTTTTTTCAGTCTTCCTCCTTCCCTAGGACGCCCTTCTAACTATTTCTCTTCACTGACCAACCCTGGTCAGAGAAGAGCATTTATGTTAGCTCGCCTCAATATCTTCCCTTCGGCGGTTCATGCAGGCCGATTCACTAAGATCCCCCGTGCAAATAGGCTCTGCTTTTTCTGTCATACCCTCCCAGATTCCCTGGACCATATTTTATTTCATTGCCCGGCGCATTCTTCTCTGAGAAAGCTGTTTCTCGAACCATGGCTTTCTCTTTTGCCCAACTCCCTATCCTTTTTCCTGAATGATTCTTGCCTGCGGATTACATCTGCCGTTGCAAGATATCTTTTGGAAATTTCCAATTTAACCCATTACCTATGATACTATTTGTTGAGTGTATCCCCTATTTTACGTTTACTCTGATCATCGCTTGGCTTGTACCTATGTTTTGTTGTTGTCCGTTTATATGCCAATAAAGGTTTCGAAATCGAAAAAAAACAAAAAAACAAAAAGAAATCA
Source organism: Pogona vitticeps (assembly GCF_051106095.1). NCBI lineage: Eukaryota > Metazoa > Chordata > Lepidosauria > Squamata > Agamidae > Pogona > Pogona vitticeps. Next base: position 41,715,601 of record NC_135788.1, on the reverse strand, counting down.
CGAGTGCATTGGAGAGTCCACAGAAATATGAATCAAGCTGTCTAAAGTCTGTATTATTATTATTTTGCTGAAACTTGTCCACTGCTGTCCTAAACATTAGCCGTAAAATATGTTAGGGAAGAACATATTTAGCTCTTTCTGAGAAGTAAAGCCTGTTACATTGATCAAATCAGAATTATAGTACATGATGTAAATCAGGGGTGGCGAACCTTGGTCATCTAGATATTCTGGAATACAATCCCACCCCAAAAGGCCTTGTCATTATCTGAGGCTTCTGGAAAGTGAAGTATCAAAGCCTGGAGGAACAAAGATCCCCCAAATATAATGCAAATGATGGTGCTGGGGCACACTGCAGTGGAAAAAAATCTGCAAGAAGGTTGATGTATATGAGTTTGTGGATATCCCAGTAGCTGTCCGCCTCCCCCATTCTCAGCCCACCATGGTGAAGTGGGTGTTGAAAGGCCAGTAGGGATGGACATGAAAGTGTGACATTTGTTTGAAGACTTCATTAGAGGTCTGATTCAAGTGCTTGGTCCACTATGACATCACTCCAACTGGCCCTCCCATGGGTCTTTCCAACAGATCTGTCATGGGTGTTCCTGAGAACAGTTTTGTCACCTTTCATGCAGGGAACAGTCTTTCTTGTGTTTTGTTCTTCTCATCAGGTAACTGAGTGGTTTACATCACTCCAGATGTTGAACAGAATCACTCTCCTTTAGCCACTACAGGTGACAGTGACAGAGAGAGGTTTTCTTAGTGTATCGAGCCTCTGCCATTGCCTGCTGCTGCACATTGACTGCCTTCTCTAGTTGGTGCAATTGATGGATTGTGTATGCCAATGGTGGAGCTTATCAGTGTTGGGTACTGGAGGGAGGGGGCTCATCCTGCTCAAAGACAAGAACCGCCCTTGACCACAAACACCCCTGATCCATTGCCACTCCAGTTTGGAACTTGGTGCTAAGCTAGACTAGTTTGCTTGGGCTTGGAACTCAGGGCTCCCCAGGTAGGCCTTGTTCTCCTCTTCTGTCTTCTTGACACTCACTCCAGACAGGCCTTTATATCCTTCTCCATGCCCCTTCCAGAACTTTCCCCTTCTCCTGCTGGCCTCATCTCCTCCTGCTTCTTCTCACTGGGGTCCAGAGTTACTTTCATGTCCCAAGGATGTGGGAGCAGCACTTTCCACTGCCAGTTCAGGAGTGCAGGCCTGGGAGTAAGACGTTTCCAGGTCAGGTCATGTTCCACTTGGTAACGTTAGCATCTCCTCTCTGCTGTCATCTTAGTGGGTGGGAAAGTCATACAGGCTGGCCCGTGATTCACAATGCTAGGTTCCTGCTCACAGAGTGCAAATGGGGGAAAGGTCTGATATGTTAATTCTGAGAAAATGAAAAATATGGAGCATTGCCAAAGTTTTCTGTTTCTATTAATTCCATTCCAGCACTGGCTGTGATATTTTCAATAATAAGTATAATTTAAAGAATTATGGTTTTGCTGCCAGTTTGCCATTAGAGGGTTTTTTTGTGTTTACATAATGTTATATTTTTCCATGAACATTTATGGCATAATTTCTGTGAATATTATTGCTTATCCTTACTCTGTAATGCGAACCATTAGCTTGATATATTGGGAAAAATACATTTGCTAATTTGATCAGACTTCGTGCTGTTAGCAATTTGATAAAAGTAGCAATAGCTATATTGTTTTCCTCTCTAATTTCTTACTGAGGGCAGCTCCACTAATTTGCCTGAAGCACTGTATAAAGGTTTTTAAAAGTGACTGAAAAAACATCAAAATGGACAGATATTGAAATATAGTTCAGTAAACAATTGTTTCAATGAATCCTGAGCTTCACATCTGCAGTTCTATTTTTTGTTTTAAGTTCTTAAGTTTTAGGTTGTCCTCTCATGAACACAGGGGGTATCTGTTTTATGCAAGAGGGATGCAGGATTTCTGAATCACCTCTAGAAATGTTGAAGGCAAGCAGATTTGTATTCAGAAACAATAAATCAGTTGAGTCATCTGTGTACAAGAGCTGTAATACAGTAACCAGCGAATCCCTGTTTCTGCTGGATTTTGTGATTCAGTCCACTTGTTACTGCCCTGGATTCATGGGACAAGTTACTAGAATACATTGGGGCTTCATCCTGTTTGGATTATTTTATATTTCCTGTTAGGGTGCTGTGGCATTGGTGTGGTATTTATGATGAACAGAAATAAAATAAAATAAATAAGTAAATTGCTATTCTGGAGAGAAGTAACAGGGCAAAAAGGAAAACAAGCTGTTTATTAACAAGAGAAAAAGATGTAATCGCCTGTTTCTGTAATATGGCCTTTAGAGAACACATCTGTATATCTAAAACAGTACAGATCAAAATTTAGTTTTTACCCAGGGAAGGAAAGTAGACCATGTGTCAAGAAAACAGCTGTTAGTATTTCTTGTTACCCACTGTTTCAGAGCAAGTGTCTTATGAACATAGTGCTCATCTGTTACAAGCCAAAAATTGTACCATCCAGTCGGGATTGGATATAAATATATGAGTCTTACTATTACCATAGCCTATTCTTTCTTTCTTTCTATTTATTTATTATTATTTTTTTGGCTTGGTGTGGTTTGTAGAATTAAAGAATGAATTAGTTTGTTGATTGTATACTTGATGAGATGATGATGCTTTAGGCCATGAATAAGTGATCTCCATTGGGCTGGCAGCTATTTTTAAGATTTGTCAATGCCCAAGGGCCAATATTGTCAGAGGGGTTGGGAGTAAACAGAGGGGAAGTAAGCAAAGTGATTTATTTGGAAACGTGCATGTAATTATTATCACTTTAAAAAAATTAAAGACAGTTGTTGGAACAATCTGCTCTAAAGAGCAACAAGATACCAGAAAGCCATTTGCTAATGCTATTGAGCACTCTATTAATTTATAGACAATATTCCATGTTTTTCTGTGTCAGCAGATGGTGATCTTTCTCTTAATGAAAAAGAAATGCAATAAGCAGATCTATATTATAGGGCTATATGCTGTTCTTGTGCATAGGTTGCACATTTTAGAGAGGATGTATGGGTACTTTATGAAGCCTGCAGGATACTGCAGGGTCAAAGGTAATCTGCTACTAAAAATAATCCAAATACCTTTCAAATAGTGCCTTGACTAGCCTTCTATCTTCTTCACATTTTAGTGCGTATTTGAACATATTATTTCCTGTGACACAGTGCTATTTTTGGGTCATGGGAAGAAAGAACATGGTTCAGAAATGGGGATATTTTTCATTGTTGCCCCTTATATCAACTTCTTACAAACAGAGTGGTTTTTGCCAATGATGGAGAAAATTGCTGAACAGACAGAAGCCATTTTAGGGAAGTATATTCACTTGTTTCAGCTCAATGCTAATTTGAAATGGAGAAAAAGGCATCGGATCATTTCAAAAAGCATCATACATTTTCTGCATCATACAATTCTGCAACTTGTTTAAATGACCCTAGGGGGTCAGGATTTCTGGTGGAAAGACACGTGTTAAGCTAAACAAGTGCATTCCATTATTCCCTAAGTGCTTGCCAGATGTAGTTTCATGCAAAACCAATCGTCTTCACATCATTTAGTTCAAAATACTGTGAATGTATTTAGGGAACTATATACAAACTGTGAAAGTATTTTGTAGGCATAAAATGAAATCTATATGACATTTAAATAAGCAATCTGAGTTTGCATTATGATGTTACCCATGTGTAGCGAAATGCCAAAAGGTGATGTAATTCCTGTCTGTCCATCACAGAAGCTCAAGGGGTGGGAGCCAAGGATAGGCAGGAGGGGCGGAGTTAGAGAGTCAGAGAGACAGTTGGAGATGTGAGATGGCAGTTAGGGTTTAGAAAAGAGAAGGAGAGGGTTGGTGAATTGAGCTGAGAGTGATATTTATTTATTTATTTATTTATTTATTTATTTATTTATTTATTTATATTATTAGATTTTTACCCCGCCCCTCTAGACAATGTCTACTCAGGGCTTACATAGATAAAAACATAGGAGAGGGAATTGAGAAGGTTAAACAATATTGAACAAGCAGGAATGAAATTATAAGCACTATAAGAGAGATATTGATTGGAAGTATACTACAGTTTGGAATAAAAGTGACTGCCTACATGATCCAATATGTGTTAATACCCGATATAGTTCATACGTGATTTACCTTTATGATTTACTTGAAAATAAAAGAATATTTGTTAAACCTCTGGTTTCTAAGTTCTATAACCCTTAGTTTTGGCAGCACACATGTATAACATAATTGGTATTAGGAGAATATCTGGTGGCAGCGTGAAGGAAAAAGGGTGTGATCCCTTGTGAGGACCAGATAAAACAGGGGCCACAAGGTCGATCACCACACCATGTTACTAGCAATATTTCTGCTAACATCATCTTGGGCCCCAAAGGCATTCACACACTTCCTTTAGTTTGGAAATCATCTTTTTTCTGCAAAGTGTTGCAGAGAGCTGTCTGAAACCCTTTGCATCAGTGACCCATGGTCCAAGCTGACATCACTTAGGCTCAGAATGCATTCAAATGATATAAAATTCATTGTACGATTGTGGTAGACAGCCCACATGTCACTCCTGTCAGTCATTTTAGAGCTCTAGTGCAGGAGCCTATGACAGGACAGGAGGGGCGGAGTCAAGAGAACTGGGTGTGACAGAGAGTCAGTTAGAGAAAAGACTGTGATGTGTTTAGACAAGATATTGGACAGTTGGTTTGTTAGAGCAGTGGTTCTTAACCTTTGTTACTCGGATGCATTTGAACTGCAACTCCCAGAAACCCCAGTCAGGACAGCTGGTGGTGAAGGCTTCTGGGAGTTGCAGTCCAAAACTCCTGAGTAACCCAAGGTTAAGAACCAGTGTGTTAGAGAATAATAAAGGAACTAGAAGTACATTGACAGTCAGAATATATTGAGACCTTAATTAAAGTAAATGAATACAAGCAAGCTTATACGTAATCAAATCCATGTTTACTGAATGAATGATAATAGAACATCCATGATTTTCCTTCTGTGACTTACTTAATACTCCATGAATAAACCTTGTTATATTTGGTAGCAAGAGTGTGAGATTCATAATTGATATAGTGAGGAGGATATCCTCTGGTGGCAGTGAAAAAGGGGAATAGAACAAGTGGTGTCCAAAGGTGAACCTGGGTAAGGGACAAAACACACAGGGGTCACTGGGGTGTGTGCGACAACAATGTCGCCATATTCTGGTGCCATATTAGCTGGTTTTGGAACATTGATAACACTGTCCTAAAGAAAGCTTACTACAAAAAGAATCATATTGAAAACAAGGCATTAATGGGATTAATTAGTTCTTGCTTATGTGTAGAGCCCACCCACAAGCAGGAGCCTCTTCAGACATGCCACTGAAATCACGAGAATGTGGCAACAGAGGGGCCAGGGCCAGGCAATCCCCATTAACCATGTTTAGAATCCTGGCTAATATAAAGCCTGAATAGAGCTTAAGAAATAGTGATCATCAAGGTTTGGTAGGGGCTTGTTATCTTGGGCACACACTCAGAGCTCCCATAATCCCACATATGAGTTGGAAGATTCTGGAAACTGCCCCCAGAGGTTACTTTTGCAAATTCTACCACTCATACCTGATGATGCCCTCAATAAAGAAAATGTGTGACATGTACTGAGGCATAATTATGATTCCCAGCTTCTTGCTTGCATTTTGAAGGGTTGCCATAATTTACCTTCAGACCAGTTGTACTGGATCCATTTTCTCATCCCCCAAGCACCCTCTGTTCTTTGACATTCTCAGTCCTGAGTTGCATTTTAACTAATCCTTAACCAAGGTAACATGGCCAAGGAAAAATATACTTTAAATGCAAAACCTCTTTTAGATTGCATTTTGAACAGCGACATGAAAGAATAAAAAGGTCTTTGTTCAAAGGAAGTATCAGCAGATAATGAACTCATCAAGCCATGATTCAGAAAGTTCCTTAAGATCAGCCTCTTTGTTGGTGGGAGTGGATAAGTATATCTTCAACTGGCAAAGAATTCCATTAGTGCTTTGCTTTCAATATGATTCTTTTCTATAACTTGAGCTTTCTTTCCTTATTAATGACAGAATCCTTCTAACTCATACTTTGCAGTTGTATGCATTTTCTGGCCATTTTAAAAAAATCATCAATGGAATTATTTAGGCTATGACTGAGAGTTTCATTCAGAGTTGGCTTGAGACAAATCAAGGTAGGAAATTAAGGGAACAGTATGTGAGAGAAGCAAAAACAGACTGCCTTAGCCAACCTCTGGAGTTATGTCACAGGATTCTAGTGACAAGACCCACAAACCCCTAGAATTTCTTATGGAGATGCTGTCTGGTCTTTCTGACTATCCGTCACTCTTTCCCCAACCATTCCTTGAACTCTTGCTTACTGTTCAAGTGCCAAGTGCAAGAATGTGAATAATACCAAAGTCTTTTTAAATTGCTGTGATGGACATGAAAAATATGTGATCCTGTAACTAATAAGGTGCATATGAAAGGTAAGTGATTAGATGCAGAGGACAATGTCATCCAGGGTCTTGTAAGCTGCTGCTTTATATATCCAGGAAATGACATGATAGGTGCAGGTCTGTCCCAGGTTTGCTCTTACGTTGTGTAAGGAGAGGACAAATCTATGGCATGAAATCACATAAGGTTGGGTTGGCCATGGAAGATCAAGAACACAGAAGGTACACAAGGCTCGGCACCAAAAGGAAATCATTCCCAACCTGGAGGTCTCAAAAAATGATAGCCTGCAACTCCCATCTTTGCCCAGCAACACAACCATCTGATTAGGGAAGGCCACTAAGGGATCTTGCAGACTTTTTCTTCATTTTTTCACATTCTGGACACACTACAAGGGCGGAAACTTGTCCTTTGTATTTGACTATATAACAGCTTCCTCGGTAGTATGGAACCACTTGCCAATCTAAGGGTCCTTACGTATGACCTACTGCCAGTTGGCACAGGGGGTGGACTTCATTCCTCAGGCATCTGCCTTGACTGCCAACTCTGCTTGGTGAGATATATTATCTGCACTTCTTTATACATTTCAAAAGGATGCATTTTAATATGTGAAAGGTTATATTAAAGGAAATCCACTGAAGACAAAGTAGTGACTACATTACATTATGGAGTTACCATCTTTGTGACAGGAGAAATTATAATTGTGGTTGTTTAGTCATTAAGTCGTGTCTGACTTTTCATGACCCCATGGACCAAAGCACGTCAGGCCCTCCTGTCTTCCACTGCCTCCCAGAGTTTGGTCAAATTTATGTTGGTTGCTTCGATGACACTGTCCAGCCATCTCATCTTCTGTCATCCCCTTCTCCGCTTGCCTTCACACTTTCCCAACATCAGGGTCTTTTCCAGGGAGTCTTCTCTTCTCATGAGATGGCCAGAGTATTGGAGCCTCAGCTTCAGGATCTGTCCTTCTAGTGAACACTCAGGGTTGATTTCCTTCAGAATGGACTGCAAGGTTTGTTCTCCTTGCAGTCCAAGGGACTCTCAAGAGTCTCCTCCAGGACCACAGTTCAAAAGCATAAATTCTTTGGTGGTCAGCCTTCTTTATGGTCCAGCTTTCACTTCCATACGCCACTACTGGAAAAAAAACATAGCTTTGACTACGCGGACCTTTGTCGGCAAGGTGATGTCTCTGCTTTTTAAGATGCTTTCTTGGTATTAACTAAATGATAATTAGTTTGTGGAATATGAGTCTAACCAGTGACAGAGAAGGGAAGTGTGTACAATTATATCACATATATTGAAAATGAACATGAAGAACATTGTTAATAAAGTTTATTATTAAAAATGTTCATGTACATGCCATTTTGTTTTTGATAAATTGGCTGATATCCTGTTTGTGCCATGTAAGACTGATAACATCATTAGGCACAGCTATTTTTCATAAATAAAACATTTTTAACCCCCACCCAATGGTCCAGAGGCTCCCACAACATGTCTTAGATCACAAGGAAACTGATAGGTATGGCAGGATTGATTTAATGTCTTAAAACTGCTGCCTGAGGTAAAATCATCCTGGTGGTGGTTATTTTTGGAATTTAAAGACTCTTTCCTCCACCTGGAGCTACCAATGGCTTCCCTAAAATGAAAGGGTCCTGATTACTGTCTGGGGGAGAGGAGTTTAGAAATGTCTCATTTCTAAAAACAAAATGAAAACAAAGCCCATCATGTCTGATGACATCAACAACCTAACGCAGCACAACTTATGCTGTTTAATTTCAGCCACTGTTATTATGTAAACATCTGCTGGAAGATGTGCCTTAGTCACCAGAAAAGGGTTTATGTCAGCAATTTGACATCTGCAAAAATCACGAAATGACATATTTTAAAGTCACATCTGCCATTTGGCAGCTGATTTATTTATAACCTTTCTTAAAATATAGCTTTAGTTATAAATAAGCAAAGCTGGAAAAGAGATGCTTTTGGAAAACATTTTGGCAGCACTGAGAAGCACCCCTATTGTGACAAATTTTGCATGGTTTGCATTAAAGGGTGTGAAAATGCTTATTTAGAATAACTATTGCTGATGCTTTTTGGAGGCTGTTCTGGTTGTTTTCAATGATGTCAATATTTGGCTAAATATTTCACAATAAAAAGTTGTAGCATCTTGCTATCCACTGTGTGAATCCCTCTTGGCTGGAATCACCTCTGTGACTAATACAGAAAACACTGGCCTCACCTCCACTTGGTTTCTTATTTCCTCACCAGAACTGAGAAAACTTACTTTTTTGGATTACAACTTCTTGAGATACCCAGCCAGCACAGCCAATGATCATGCTGAAACATGTTGCGAGTTGGCAGTAAAATTGTTTTTTTGTTTAGATAACTCTGTTCTTTATTGATGTGACTCAAAGAAATCTAATTTGCCACTTTCTAAGTGCATCCAGCCAGGACTCACCCATGTGACTTTGCAGAAAGAAAGAATATTCAATATATAGATATAAGATGGAAACGGGACTGATGATGCAGCGTTATCTATAAGGAACACAGAAGACAAGATGATTGGAAGAATGCAGAATATAACATGTAAATATATGAAAATCTACTCAGAAATTGAATTTTCCTAAGTTTAATGGGTCTTAATTCCTAAGTAAATGGATTGGGATTTCAGTATTAGAATTTGAAAACTACACCCACCAAAAGTGCTGTTTTGCTCCAGCATTCAACAGTTCAACAACTAATTGAACTGAGAGTTACATGTTTAATATGGGATATACACAGTTATTAACACATCATTCAGTAATGTACACACTAGTGATCACATGTTTGTCCACACACATACACCTTGACCATGTAAAGAAGTGCTAAATATTCTATTTGAATGATATATTGCATGTCCACATTGATCCATTGCATATTTTTCAATTATATAATAATTTAAAGAGCTCATTTATTAAGAAAAATAAACCCTATTCTGTTAGAAATAATGGCTGAAATCCTGCGGTGCAGTGGTGTATTACAACATTATGTCTGTGGTAGCTACAATCATGCAAGGCTACTTCTGTCAGCACGTTGTGCAAGTGGTTGAAGTGGGAAATATGTGATTTTTTTTCCCCATAATTTAATTTGAGACCTGAAACTGCCCCAAAGTTTTCAATTGTAGATATTAATTCTCCAACTGATTCAAAATAAAAAGTAAGGGTGATAAGGGGCATCCTTGTCTTGTACCTTGTTGAATTTGAATCTCTTCAGAGATTTGAATATTAATCTTGACTCTTGCTTTTTGTTGTGAATAAATTGATTTCACTGCTTGAAAAAAACTTACTTGGAGGCCCATCATTTTAATTGGATCAACATAAACTTCCAATTCACATTATCAAAGGCTTTCTCTGCATCTAAAAAAGATCAACATCATTTGTTTTTCTGGATGTACTTCATAATGTTTCAATATATCTATTACTGTTCTCATATTTGCTCCTAATCTCCTTTTGGGAAGAAAGCCAGTCTGTACCATTGAGGTTAACACCTTTTTCAGCCTGTTGACTAAAATCAAGGCAAAAATTTTATAATCCACATTTAAAGAGAACACACAGTCTAATGTGTTCTGCAGTAGCAATGAACACATTAGAATATGCCCCTCCCCACCCATATAGGTACCTTGGTGCCAAGTGTCCCCCTTCAGTTGAGTCAACCACCACTTAATAGTAAGCAAACAATGGCGTGACAGAGGGGAGGATGGGCAGGATGTGTGAATCACAGAGGTCCACTTGAAGAACTACAATTACAGGTGGGTAACCTGTTGTTCTTCATTGTGGCCTCTGTGAATCACACCCTGGGTGACTAGTAAGCTGTCTTACCTGGACGCAGAGTATCACGCCAAGGTAGGGGCTAAAACAGCATGTCCAAATGCCACATCAGACTTCTGCCGGATGTTGAGTCTATAATGATGAATAAATGTGAGTGGCTGTGCCCAAGTGGCAGAGGCATAGACATCCAGAAGAGGTACGCCGCGGAGAAACCCTGTAGAGGCTGCCACTACCCTGGTGGAGTGAGGGCGAACCACTCTAGGGGCTGGTTGTTGAGCAAGTTGATAAGCCAAATGAATGGTAGAGGCAACCCATCTGGAGATAGATTGGGAAGTCACCTGACGGCCTTTTGTAGGTAGCTAATGGCTTATGAAGAGACGAGATGACTGTCTAAAACAGTGATGTCCAACCTTGGCCCTCCAGATGTTCTTGGACTTCAACTCCCAGAAATCCTGGCCAGCAGAAGTGGTGGTGAAGGCTTCTGGGAGCTGTAGTCTATTATTGAACTGCATAAAACACCTGGTTGACTAGTTGGCGCAATTTGTCAAACAGAACACTGGTCGGGGCAAACGGGAACCTGATGCGTGTGCTGAGCATGGGTTTGAACCACACGTGATGAAGCGAGCTGTCAAGATTGTTGCTGTCAATGGTCCTGGTTAGGGATCGGTGGGCGATCCGAGGGCATTGAATATGGAATGGGATGGGAATCCTTGGGTTATGGAATAACCAAAGTATTGCTGGAAGGAATGGAAGGTTATGGACTGGGAGGGGAGGACGTTACTTGGTAGACTCTATCATCCCATTCTGGAGACTGAGAACAGGGTTGATGAGATGGAAGTCTGTCATAATCTGAGGGAGATCTGACCAAAATTGATTCAGAGATCTGTGGTTGTGGTGGGATGTCTGTAGGCTTAGACTGTTTAGCTTGTTTAAGAGGAACAGGCTTCTGAGCTGGAGCAGCTTCAGTAGGTCGATGTTTGGAGGTTGTTTTCGAAGTCAAGGACTACGGTATGGAGGGTTTCAATTTCTGTGTCTTCGAGGTCTTAGACGATGCAGATGGAGAATCGGAATGAGCTGGTGTAGCCAGAGACGTTGTTTCGATGGTTCAGTAATGACTTTTTCCATTGCTTTGGTTTGGGAAGTGGCTCTACAGGGAGGTTGGGCCATTTGAACTGGTTGTAAGGATTGTTCCCAAAGCGGAATTTTAGCCTCGAGAGGTGAGATCAAAGAACTCTGTGCTTAAAATTTTTGCAGTGGGTAAAGGAGGAAGTTTGATGTTGTTCTCCCAAGCAGAAAAGGCACTTAGCTTGTCGTTCAGAAAGTGGGATTATCACAGACAATGCAGTGCTTAAATGGGCCCAAAGGGGTCATGAATAGGAGAAAATAACTGAGGAGAAAAACCAATGATTGGAGCATGTGTGTCTGCTGCAGCCGGAGGCCGAGCGAGGGGAAAGAAAAAAATCTCTGATGATAAGGAGTTTGATCTAATAATTTAAAAGAAAAAGATTGATAACAGGAAGGAATCAAGAATAAGCTCTCTTTCTCTTTACTCACAGAAGCAGAATTATGAGGCTCTCAACATGGCGATTGAAAGAAACTGAAAGGGGACGCTTGGTGCCAAGGTACTTATACGGGTGGGGAGGGGTATATTCTAATGTGTTCATTGCTACCGCAGAAGCTCTAGAATCTTCCGATGAGGCTCCGAGCAGGGGCGAATCACCAGGGGTATGACTCACAGAGGCCACGAAGAAGAACAATATCCCCCCCCCCCCGCTTTTTGTACAATATGTGATTGATTGTGCAATTGATGTGCATGGTCCTTGTTGCTGGGACAGAATGCCAGGCACATTTACAATGGGGTAGCTTTATGTTACATTTTTTTGAACAAGATTCTGACTATTCTCTCACATTTCATATATAAAATCAGGGCTAACAATTCAGAGTTGACTGGGAATAGCAACAGAACTGGTAAATCTAATTATATACAGTACAAGCACAGAGGTAACTTTTCCCTTAATTGACAGTCTCATTAATTGCCATAATGAAATAGATACAGGCTTAGAAAGATAAAAAATCTTTACCAACAAATATCTCCTATTTTATGAATGGAAGCAAGTTGAGTAAGTTTACGACAGAAGGAAGCTTATGCTACAGTTAAGACAAACAGACTTTCAACAAGCTTCGAGATTATTTGCATTTTGTTTCAGAATGTTGCCAAAGGAAGTAAAAACACCAGACTCCAAGACAAAAAAGAAAAAAAATGACAAGGGTGCATTTTATCCCTATATCTGTTCAGTCTGAAAAACTAGCTTAGATTCAGATGAATCAAGAGTGAAAATTGGTGGAAGAAACATTAATAATTTAAGACATGCAGATGACACCATCTTACTGGCAGAAAGCAGCAATGATAGGAAATGACTTTTTGTGAAAGTGAAAGAAGAAAGTTTCACAGCAGGACTGGAGCTGAACATTAAAAGGCCAAAATCACAACTACAGAAGTACTACACAACTTTAACGTTGACAAGAAATTGAAATAGTTGCAGATTTTGTATACTTTGGTTTAAATATCAATCCAAATGGAGACTGCAGCCAAGAAATCAGAAGACTGGGACTAGAAAGGGCAGCTATTAAGGGCTTAGAAAGGATAATGAAGTATAAGGATGTGTCATTGGAGGCCAAGACCATCCACACTCTTGTATTTCTGATCACTATGTATGCATCCGAGAGCTGGACAGTTAAGAAAGCAGACTGGAAAAAATTGATTAGTTTGAAATGTTGTGCTGGAGAAGAGCTTTGCCGATACCCTAGAGTGCCAGAAAGACAAACAAGTGGATCCTAAAACAAATCAAGCCTGAACTGTCTCTGGAGGCAAAAATAATGAAACTGAGGCTGCACTACTTTGGGCACATCGTGAGAAGACAGGAAAAGAAGGCCAAATAACAGATGGATAGACTCCCTAAAGGAAGCCACAGGCTTGAGTTTAAAATTTCTGAGCAGGGCTGTTGAGGACAGGACATTTTGGAGACTGCTCAGGCATAGGGAGATTGCTCATTCATTATAAGAATCTTCTAAAACAGAAAAAGTCATTATATATTTGCTCACAATGGGAAGAACTATTAATGGAAGCCCAAAACAAAGACTCTCAGTAATTTTGGAAACTTATTAACAAATCAAGTACCAACGACCATTCATTGACTCAACCCAAAATACCTACATGTGTATGGGAGGCCCATTTTAGGGACTTATTCAATGAACCCTACACTAAAAAGAAACTTTTGGAAATTTCTATGGAGAGTAATAGACCTACTGCTGAGGTGGGAAAGGATTTTCCAGTATGGGACCCTGTCACCCCCAGCGAAATCTGTGAAATAATTGCTACTCTAAAGAACGAAAAGGCACCTGGTGAGGACAGAATTGTGGGTGAAGCCTACAAAGCAGTACCAAACTGGTGGACTTCTATCCTTTCAGCTTTATTTACAGAAATTAACGAGAGTGGTTGTTTTCCCCCACAATGGAACATCAATGTAGTGGTCCCTAGATATAAAAAAAGGTGAACCAAGTAATCCAGCCAGTCTTTGCCCTATTAGTTTGCTGGATATCTCATCAAAAATATATACTAAATATCTGGCAAAAAATTTAAATTCTTGGCTTGAGTCTAGTGAAATGATTGCAGAAGAGCAGGCAGGCTTTCAATGTAATCACTCAACAATAGATCACTGCTTTGTTTTTTCTCACTTAGTATATGAGAATGTAAAACTAAAACATAAGCATCTATATGTAGCATTTATTGATTTCACAGCAGCTTTTGATTCTATATGCCGAGATCATCTCTGGGGTAAGTTAAGCAAAACGTGTATAAATAAAAGATGGTTGATGTTGATGCAAGAGCTCCACTCCAACGCTAAGATTCAGGTCAGGATGGATCGCTCAGGTTTGTTATCAGGTATAATACCAACTGTGACGTTCCACCCAGTGTTCCCTGTTTGTTTTCCCCAAACCAAGGTTCACTCTGGCGACGTTTTCTGCCACCAGTGGATATCCCTTATGCACACTCTCACAATTTTTCATTTGTTTTATTGATTTATTCACTTTAACCAACTTATTAATAATACCAGTTCTATCTAGTTCTCTGACTATCTATCTTGACTATTCAATTTCTCTCCTCCACACTCTCATTCTCCCTTTCACCTTCACTCTTCCTAACTCTCTCTGTCTAAATATCTGTCTAACTGATCCCGCCCCTCCAGTCCTCTCATAGGCTCATGCATTCGTCACACCAACTACAAGAGGTGTCCGTCAAGGATGTTTGTTAGCTCCATCTCTGTTTAATATTTACGTCAACTCATTAATTGCTGAGTTGAGCAACAATGATAACATTGTACTACCCAAACTGGGATTTAGAAAATTATCAGTACAGTACTTATGCATGCTGATGACACTGTTTTGTTATCACAAACACAACAAGGGCTAAGGAGGCTGCTGAAAGATTTTAATCAACTAGCAACACAAGAAAAACTGAAAATTATGGAAAAACTAAAATACTAGTATTTGCCAATAGGTTTAAAAATCATGTACGCAGATTGATGGCCACCCTATAGAACAAGTGAAGTCCTTTAAATATCTAGGACTAAACGTCTCAACTGGCTCCTGGAAAACCCACCTAGAGAATACCAATAGAATTGACACCAACACTATTAACCACTATTAAGGTTCTATTGGGGCAGAGGTGGCAGGCAGTTCCCACCTGCTCTTAAAATCTACGAGGCCAAAGTTATATCACAGGTATGCTACGGTGCTGAAATATGGGGGTCCACCCAGAAAATGTACCTAGAAACAACCCATAATAAATATCTGTGAGCTATCCTAGGCCTCCCTAAAGGAACTGAGACTTGTATTCTCTGGTTGGAAGCAGGCCTTCACACTATGAAGGCTATTGTACACACCCATGCTATTAAATTCTGGTTGAAACTGAAAAAAGGGATCAGATTGGATCTAGTACTGGCTGCTTTAAAAGAGATGCTAAATTTTAACAATACGACAATTTTATTGTGGAATCAGGAAATTTTACAAATTATTGATATGTATGGTCTTTCTCATGATCTGTTAAATGTTTTTAATTTAGAAATGGCAGCACGATGCTTGAAGTCCCATATTTGAAAATATGTTTTTCGAGCTGACCTATTTCTGCCTATATGTCAAAATGTGCGTCCTGGTATGCTAAGTTACCTATGCAAACAACTCACCCACAGTATTTAACTAATATATCACATTTTAAATGGAGAAACACTTTTACAGCATTACGTTGCAAGTCTATGAGTTCTGCAGTGGTTGAAGGATGTTACCAACAGATTCCTTTGGAGGAAAGAGTTTGCCCATGTGGAAGTTGGATCATTAGATCTTCAACTAATGCAGTTGAAGATCTAACCCACTATTTAATTGACTGCCCAATCTATAAAGATCAGAGAGTAGCTTTGTTCCAAGAGTTAGGTTTCACATTTTATAGATCTGGTGCATATTTGATAAATTTTCTATTGGGGGATAAGGTGCCGTACATTTCTGAAAAAGCAGCCGGCTTTACTTTTAGAGCAATGGTTTTAAGAAAGAGGTTCTGTAATTATAATGCTCATGCTTTAACTGAGGATTGAGCTGTTTCACATGATAATGTTGTTTTTAAATGGGTTTATTCATATACTATATTTGATATTTTATCCTATTCAAACTTTTTTTTTGTATTGGCTACAGGTATACACAAATAAATTTGCTTTACTTACTTACATTCATAGGGGCACCGTAAGTCAGGGGTGACTTGATGGCACACAACAAGACAAACAATAGATAGAAACACAGCATTTCTATATGCATAAGAAACTTAGTGTTCTGCTGGATTACAAGAGCAGTGCCAATATCTCTGGTAGCTGCCACACAGTTGTACAAACCAAAACAAACGTACGTCTGTGAGAAGGATGGACTGGCAGAGTGGATCTTCTAGGTCTGTACCAATAAAAGGACCCTCTTCGTTAAGGGACAGGTAGCTGGGGATGTGGAGCAGATGGGAACAGGAAGCTTTAGACAGTCAGAAACGAGGAGAGTAATGCCTGGTAAGATGTGTTCACCTCCTTGATGATCTAAGTACAAAACAGATTTCCCAGAGGAGCCCAGTTGTTGTTACAGGAACTGAAGGAAAGCTGATGAGAAAAGCTGAAGATATATCATAGGGATTTTTTTAAAACCTCCCCATCATATTCAATCCCCTCCCTGCTGTGCCAAAAATGTTCTTCCACTGTATTTTCATTAACTTTGGTACTTTTCTAGATTTTTCTCACCAATTCCTTTAAGAAGAATTTTGACTCAACTGTGACTTGCAGTGGTCACAGTCACCTTGGGTATTGAGAACCCATTAGAGGGCCCTGCAAATAGTAAGGGGGACTCTTCCTGCTGTTTTTCTCCTACTGGAGATTAGACATTATCATGGCTATTTTGACCTGGGATGCTGCGGATGTAAACACTGATGTGCTAAATCCAAACCAGGTCTTTCCAGATCTTTCAGCCAATAAGTTCTTACCTTTCCTGCACTTCTTTTCCCATTTATTTTTACCTTGAATTAGAAGCTATAACAACCTGTACTTTTCATTTCTCATTACATAGCCAAGGCCGTCTGACTTTCTGCATTTTACATATTTTATCATTTGTTGGTCTTTATTCATTCATCTTAGAGATTCATTGCTCACCCTCTCTAAGAAGTTCTAAAACTCAGTAATACATCCTCATTTCAAATTCATCTTTTTTTTATAGTGGTCCATAATTCCGTGCTATACAGTAGCACTAAGAACACTTGACAGTTGACACTATACAATGTACATTTTCAAGGATAAGTTTATGTTTTTACTGTATATCACTTCTTAAGGAAGCTACTCCTGGCTATCTCTGTTCTGACTTCTATTCTATGGTCATGATTCTAGTGTTCATTCATCATAGTTTCTCCTTCCTTAAACCGAAAGGTTTAGGTGCCTGGCAGAGTGCCAAAACTTAAATAAGCCAATTCTTCAGGGCAGTTTAGAAACGCTCTGAAGACTGGATTAAATCTAATGTTAGTCCTATTTAAAGTAGATCCAATAAAATCAGTAGAATGTTTGTTGTGACTAAAAAAAGTCCCATTCATTTCACTTCTACTCTAGGTAGAACACAGAATTTAGCAACAGAGAGGTGATGGCAAAACAATACAGTATCAGGGATGGATATTGTGTGTGTGTGTGTTTCAAAGCAATTCCTGATTTGCTTACCTGTTTCACAAAGATGCATCCCCAATAAGATAATTTTCAAAGTGAGTTGCATTACTATGTTATGCCACCATTCCAAAGATGCTAATAAACAGTGGCTGATATTTTGTTGCTTACTGTAAACAAGTATAACTTTTAGTCATTTTGAACTGCCACAATTCTAGGGGGGAGGGATATATATACATGCATGAATCCAACATGTGCCTCCAAACATTGCAGTGGGAATTCTTTATTGCTGACCAGGAATAGACTGAAAGTTACACATTTTCTTATACTAAGCAACAGAATTTCAGTCAATATGTTGAAGAATTTATGGAAAAGAAACAAATATAGCAGATACTTTCAAAGAAGAATAATTTAATGAGGCACCCACAATTTTAGAAAGCTAAAAGACTGCTGTTTTTAAAACAAATAGAAGAAAATAAAGCTAATTGGGAAATAGCAATAGAGCTATTCCAAGCCACAGAAACCAAATCCATTCTAGTCCTAACAAGAACATGCCAATAAATATGGAAAACAAAACAAAGGAGATACCAAAGGACCATCACATTAATTTTCCATACAAACAAGAGTGCTAGGCAAGATTTCATGTGAAAACTCTTACTACATAAAGAGCAAGAAATGTCAGATGTTCAGACTGTGTTCAGAAAAGAAAAAGGCATTAGAGATTATATTGCAAATATATGTTGATGACTGCAATAAGAAATAAGAAGACTGAAACTCTGAAGGGCAGCTACAAGGGACAATAAAAGACACTTAAAGATAAAGCTGTATTGCTGGAGACCAAGGTCAAGATCATCTCTACTATGCTGTTCCTTATTACTATGCACAGATCTGAAACCTGTACAATGAAAAAAGCTTACAGGGGAAATAAATTTCACTCATTTAAATTGTAGTGTGAGGCAATTGCTTTATGGAAGCCATAGACTTCAAGGAAGACAAATAAGAGGATTCTAGATTATATCAGCCTGAAAACCCCACTAGCAGTTAAAATGAGTAAACTGAGATTGTTGTGCATTGGGGATATCTCAGGAAGACAAAAGTCATTAAAAAATACAATAATATTAAGAAAAATTAAAGGCAGTAGGAAAAGAAAACAACCTAATGTAAACTGAGACAATGAGGGAAGCCAGCCATTAATCTGCAAGACCTGCTCAGGGATGTTAATGATAGGACCTTTTGGTGGCCAAAAATTTGTAAAATAACAGCAATAGTAATAATGGCAGTGAACATGCTGCAAAGTTGATTAGATTTATGGCAACTTTCTCTAGGATTTTCTAAGTATAAAGTGGCCCAAACTATGGTTGTTGTAGGTTTTTCGGGCTGTCTGGCCGTGTTCTTGAGGTTTTTCTTCCTAACATTTCGTCAGTCTATGTGGCCGGCATCTTCAGAGGACAGGAGTCAGAACTCTGTCTTTGCTCTGACTCCTGTCCTCTGAAGATGCCAGACACAGAGACTGGCGAAATGTTAGGAAGAAAAACCTCAAGAACGTTGCCAGACAGCCCGAAAAAAACTACAACAACCATCAGATCCTGGCTGTGAAAGCTTTCAAGAATATATTACCTCAAAATAGTTCACCACGTTTGGCCTTGGAGTTCAAAACGCAGCAGGGCAAAGGCTAATTGTCAAGATCTCGATGTCCCCAACAACCCAGATAGTGTGGCTGCTGACCTTGTGCCAGACATCCTGGAGACTGAAGTCAAGTGGGCCTTAGAAAGCATGGCTAACAACAAGGCCGGTGGAGGTGATGGCATTCCAGTTGAAATATTTAAAACCTTAAAAGATGACGCTGTTAAGGAGCTACACTCAATATACCAGCAAGTTTGGAAAACTCAGCAATGGCCAGAGGATTGGAAAAGATCAGTCTACATCCCAATCCCAAAGAAGGGCAGTGCCAAAGAATGCTCCAACTACCGTACGATTGCACTCATTTCACACGCTAGCAAGGTTATGCTCAAAATCCTCCAAGGTAGGCTTTAACAGTATGTGGACCAAGAACCCCCAGAAGTAGAAACTGGATTTCAAAGGGGCAGAGGAACTAGAGACCAAATTGCTAACACACGCTGGATTATGGAGAAAGCCAGAGAGTTCCAGAAAAACATCGACTTCCGCTTCATTGGCTATGCAAAAGCCTTTGACTGTGTGGACCACAGCAAACTATGGCAAGTTCTTAAAGAAATGGGAGTGCCTGATCACCTTATCTATCTCCTGAGAAATCTATATGTGGGAGAGGAAGCAACAGTTAGAACTGGATATGGAAAAACTGAAGGTTCAAAATTGAGAAAGGACTACGACAAGGCTGTATATTGTCTCCCTGCTTATTTAACTTAGATTCAGAATATATCATGCGAAAGGCAGGACTGGAGGAATCCCAAGCCGGATTTAAGATTGCTGGAAGAAATATCAACAACCTCCGATATGCAGATGATGCTACTCTGATGGCAGAAAGTAAGGAGGAATTAAAGAACCTTGTAATGAGGGTGAAAGAGGATAGTGCAAAAATGCTCTAAAGCTCAACATCAAAAAAACTAAGATCATGGCCACTGGTCCCATCCCTCCTGGCAAATAGAAGGGGAAGATATGGAGGCAGTGACAGATTTTACTTTCTTGGGCTCTATGATCACTGCAGATGGTGACAGCAGCCACAAAATTAAAAGACACATGCTTCTTGGGAGGAAAACGATGACAAACCTAGATAGCATCTTAAAAAGCAGAGACATCACCTTGCTGACAAAGGTCTGCATAGTCAAAGCTATAGTTTTCTAGTAGCAATGTATGGAAGTGAGAGCTAGATCATAAAGAAGGTTGATCGTCGAAGAATTGATGCTTTGGGATTGTGGTACTGGAGGAGACTCTTGAGAGTCCCCTGGACTGCAAAGAGAACAAACCTATCCATTTTGAAGGAAATCAACTCTGAGTGCTCCCTGGAAGGACAGATCCTGAAGCTGAGGCTCTAATTCTTTGGCCATCTCATGAGAAGAGAAGACTCCTTGGAAAAAACCCTCATGTTGGGAAAGAGTGAAGGCAAGAGGAAAAGGAGTGACAGAGGATGAGATGGACGGACAGTGTTCATCAAAGCTACCAACGTGAATTTGACCCAACTCCGGGAGGCAGCGGAAGACAGGAAGGCCTGGCGTGCTCTGGTCCACGGGGTCACGAAGAGTTGGACACTATTTAAAGACTAAACAACAACATGTAGTTAGTAAAGTTACAATCTGTCAGATTTTGGAAATGTCCCCACTTCTCCCCATTATGCAGGCAATGGTGAATGAGAAAGAGAAGCCCTGCTACTTTGTGCCAAATACTTGTTTAGTCCATGATTTTGTTTACACTGGCCAAACTGTTGTCTATGGGAAACTTGCAAATGAGCTAGCAGCTACCTTTTCATGACCCCCCCCCCCCCCGAAACTAACTGTGTTGAGAGATATACCACATTCGTTATATTTGGCATTAATCGATAGCTTTATACTCTTTTAATTTTCCAGTCCCCAGTTTGTCCATCCATGAGGGCTGAATCTTGTGGTAATCAATCCCACTAAATTTAACTGTTTGCC
Source organism: Pogona vitticeps (assembly GCF_051106095.1). Taxonomy (NCBI): domain Eukaryota; kingdom Metazoa; phylum Chordata; class Lepidosauria; order Squamata; family Agamidae; genus Pogona; species Pogona vitticeps. Next base: position 41,694,480 of record NC_135788.1, on the reverse strand, counting down.
ACTGTCCTACTTCTGCATCCACAGCCAGAAACAGAATTTAGAGGTAGCCCAAAATTGGAAAAAAGAAACTGATTTACTAATATGAGCATATGAGTGTCAAAACGTAAGTGGTTTCACCTCCAGCTATACAGTTGAGATTGTTTTGTTTGGTGACTATTCTTCAGGACTAATGGAGAGGATTTCTTTGAAGTTTGATTTCTGAAAACATGGAAAGATGCCTTAATGTGCTTTCAGCTTTGTAACATTGTCTTTTCACCTCATTTTCTTTTTTAGAATTGCTAGCAAACTGTTCCATGGATGCATTTATAATTAAATCAAGAAATGTTGGACAAGTTTATCATAGACATCATGCACCACATACTGTATTGGTTTCAGTGGTGTCAGCCGGGGTGGTTTTCTCAGTGCAACCATGACAGCAAGGTCTGCATAAAATACAAGGTTGCTGCCATAAAATGTTTTGCTGGATGTGGGACAGACAATAATTGACCAGTTAAAATAGGGGTCTCCAAACTTTTCAGCATGAGGGCCACATCATATATTTTACACATTTTTGAGAGCTGAAGGAATATACATGTGCATGGGAGTAGTAGGGTAATGGTAGCTTTATTCAAACTCAAATTTGACAGGTGCCACGCCCCCTTTTGGACCCCCAGCAGCGGAAGGGGAGGGACTTCCGGCGTCTAGGCTCGACCCAGGCCCCTTCCGGCAGAAGGGGCTGGTCGAGCGGTGACGTCGGGGGTTGTGGGGGTCACCGTGGGCCTATAGGGGTGTATTCCTAGAGTCTGGGGTCCCCCGTGACCCTAGGGTGGCCTGAGGATTGGTCCCCGAGGGGTTGTGCCACCCCCACGGCCCTGTGGACCAATGGGGAGCGGTTGGAGGGGCTTGGCTAGAAAGGGCGGCCCTAGGGCATGCCCCAGCATGCCTTTAGGCCCTGCATGACGTCAGGGGTTGTGGGGGTCACCGTGGGCCTATAGGTGTCTTTTCCTAGAGTCTGGGGTCCCCCGTGACCCTAGGGTAGCCTGAGGATTGGTCCCCGAGGGGTTGTGCCCCCCCATGGCCCCTGTGGACCAATGGGGAGCGGGTGGAGGGGGTTTGGCTAGAAAGGTTGGCCCTAGGGCATGCCTCAGCATGCCCTAGGCCCTGCAAGGGTGGGAAAGTCCCGGGGATTTGCAGAGAAGCTATAAACGTGGTTCAGGACCCTTCTGCGCGCTCTTGCGGCTCTTTGCAAAGGTCTTGTGGCTTTAAAGACATGGCTGACAAGGAGAACAAAGCTCCCGAGGCATGCCAAAAGCTTGCGGGAAAGCCCGGGAGGCGTTTGCGTCCCAAAGGCTACTATTATGGGCCGGTGGGATTTTCCATGCCGTTGTGTCCATTAGGAACTCCTACAAGACTAAAGGCTAGCCTTCCCAAAGACCCAGAAAAGTTAAGAAAAAAATGCAAGTCTGCAGAAGACGTATTTGTATTTACCGCAAAGCCTAAGCAGAAGCCGAAAAACACAAGAAAACCGGACTGCACACTGATGTGGGGTGATGATGAAGATGCTGAGCCTCAGTGCGTTGATGGCGAACAAGGGATAAAAAGAGATTTACAGAAGCCGCCGGGTTTTGCGGAGATTGACGATGGTGCTGAGCAGCAAATGTTGGCAGAGGCTCCAGACGAAGGCTTTGAGAGTGATAAAGAGAACCAAGTCAACCTGGTAAGACCAATTTTCTTTTTAAAAAGTCTTATTAAGGGTTCCGTTATAAGGGCTTTAAATGCCATAGTTAAGGATTTATGCTAGGGTTGGGGGGGCGGGGCGGTAAAGGGCCTTTTAAAAATGACTAAAACCTTGTTTCATTTTCAATCACAGGAGAGCTTGTTTCAAGCTCAAACTCAGGAGGGCCCTGAACATGATGGTGATGATGATGATGAGGGGCTTGAATGTGACTGTGGATATTGGGCGCACAGAAAGGCCCTGAAAGCGGCAGGTTGCATCCCTTCAAGAGAGAATACTTCCTGAATGACTATATAACCTGCAAATATATCCTGTATTGTGTGTGTGTGTGTGTGCTTCTACCTGTACCTTCTGCTGTATTGCGTGTGTTTCTACCTATGTCTTCTGTAAAAGCTAAAATGTCTGCCCTGTATTTCTACTAGCACTGAGATTTAGATGTATGCTTTACAATATTCTTGTAATATACTGTCTTTTAATAAAGAGTCTTTATTGTACCATACATTGCTCATATATGTGCTAATGGCTGAGCTGGATGCACGGGGGAAATTATTGCACAATATCTATTATACACCCTCATCAGCGGGGAGTTTTGGAGGTCTGAAGCCTCTCTTTAGGGAGGCCAAAAAACAGGTGAAAACCTTGAAACTCGGAGATGTTTCTCGATGGCTGTCCGACCAGGATGCCTATACGTTGCATAGGCCTGCTAGAATTCATTTTAAAAGAAATAAGACCGTGGTTTCCAAAATAGATGATCAATGGCAGGCAGATTTGGTTGATATGCAACAATATGCTTGGCACAACAAGGGTTGCAAGTATATTCTGGTCTGTATAGACATTCTTTCTAAGTACGGCTGGGTAAAAGCGCTCAAAGGCAAAACAGGCAAAGAAGTGGCCAGAGCCTTTGAAGCCATTTTCAAACAAGATGGAAGAAAACCTGACAAAATACAGACGGATCGTGGCGGTGAATTTCTAAACAGACCTGTAAGCAGTTTATTCAAGAAATGTGGAATACAGCATTTTGTCACCAATAATGAGGTCAAAGCAGGGGTTGTTGAGAGGTTTAACAGAACATTAAAAACAAAAATGTGGAGGTATTTCACGGCTAATAACACCTACAGGTATGTGGATGTATTACCGCAGTTCCTTAAAAGTTATAACCATAGCCTTCATAGAACTATTAAATGTAGGCCTGTAGATGTGAATCATCACAATGACATGGTCGTCTGTATTTTGTCAGGTTTTCTTCCATCTTGTTTGAAAATGGCTTCAAAGGCTCTGGCCACTTCTTTGCCTGTTTTGCCTTTGAGCGCTTTTACCCAGCCGTACTTAGAAAGAATGTCTATACAGACCAGAATATACTTGCAACCCTTGTTGTGCCGAGCATATTGTTGCATATCAACCAAATCTGCCTGCCATTGATCATCTATTTTGGAAACCACGGTCTTATTTCTTTTAAAATGAATTCTAGCAGGCCTATGCAACGTATAGGCATCCTGGTCGGACAGCCATCGAGAAACATCTCCGAGTTTCAAGGTTTTCACCTGTTTTTTGGCCTCCCTAAAGAGAGGCTTCAGACCTCCAAAACTCCCCGCTGATGAGGGTGTATAATAGATATTGTGCAATAATTTCCCCCGTGCATCCAGCTCAGCCATTAGCACATATATGAGCAATGTATGGTACAATAAAGACTCTTTATTAAAAGACAGTATATTACAAGAATATTGTAAAGCATACATCTAAATCTCAGTGCTAGTAGAAATACAGGGCAGACATTTTAGCTTTTACAGAAGACATAGGTAGAAACACACGCAATACAGCAGAAGGTACAGGTAGAAGCACACACACACACACACAATACAGGATATATTTGCAGGTTATATAGTCATTCAGGAAGTATTCTCTCTTGAAGGGATGCAACCTGCCGCTTTCAGGGCCTTTCTGTGCGCCCAATATCCACAGTCACATTCAAGCCCCTCATCATCATCATCACCATCATGTTCAGGGCCCTCCTGAGTTTGAGCTTGAAACAAGCTCTCCTGTGATTGAAAATGAAACAAGGTTTTAGTCATTTTTAAAAGGCCCTTTACCGCCCCGCCCCCCCCCAACCCTAGCATAAATCCTTAACTATGGCATTTAAAGCCCTTATAACGGAACCCTTAATAAGACTTTTTAAAAAGAAAATTGGTCTTACCAGGTTGACTTGGTTCTCTTTATCACTCTCAAAGCCTTCGTCTGGAGCCTCTGCCAACATTTGCTGCTCAGCACCATCATCAATCTCCGCAAAACCCGGCGGCTTCTGTAAATCTCTTTTTATCCCTTGTTCGCCATCAACGCACTGAGGCTCAGCATCTTCATCATCACCCCACATCAGTGTGCAGTCCGGTTTTCTTGTGTTTTTCGGCTTCTGCTTAGGCTTTGCGGTAAATACAAATACGTCTTCTGCAGACTTGCATTTTTTTCTTAACTTTTCTGGGTCTTTGGGAAGGCTAGCCTTTAGTCTTGTAGGAGTTCCTAATGGACACAACGGCATGGAAAATCCCACCGGCCCATAATAGTAGCCTTTGGGACGCAAACGCCTCCCGGGCTTTCCCGCAAGCTTTTGGCATGCCTCGGGAGCTTTGTTCTCCTTGTCAGCCATGTCTTTAAAGCCACAAGACCTTTGCAAAGAGCCGCAAGAGCGCGCAGAAGGGTCCCGAACCACGTTTATAGCTTCTCTGCAAATCCCCGGGACTTTCCCACCCTTGCAGGGCCTAGGGCATGCTGAGGCATGCCCTAGGGCCAACCTTTCTAGCCAAACCCCCTCCACCCGCTCCCCATTGGTCCACAGGGGCCGTGGGGGGGGCACAACCCCTCGGGGACCAATCCTCAGGCTACCCTAGGGTCACGGGGGACCCCAGACTCTAGGAAAAGACACCTATAGGCCCACGGTGACCCCCACAACCCCTGACGTCATGCAGGGCCTAAAGGCATGCTGGGGCATGCCCTAGGGCCGCCCTTTCTAGCCAAGCCCCTCCAACCGCTCCCCATTGGTCCACAGGGCCGTGGGGGTGGCACAACCCCTCGGGGACCAATCCTCAGGCCACCCTAGGGTCACGGGGGACCCCAGACTCTAGGAATACACCCCTATAGGCCCACGGTGACCCCCACAACCCCCGACGTCACCGCTCGACCAGCCCCTTCCGCCGGAAGGGGCCTGGGTCGAGCCTAGACGCCGGAAGTCCCTCCCCTTCCGCTGCTGGGGGTCCAAAAGGGGGCGTGGCACCTGTCAAATTTGAGTTTGAATAAAGCTACCATTACCCTACTACTCATGGGCTGAAGGAAATGGACTGGAGCCTGCAGACTTGAGCCTGTGGTGTTTGCCAGGCCAGATAAAAAGGCAAGGTTGGCCAGATGTGGCCCGTGAGCCATAGTTTGGAGATCCCTGAGTTAAAAGAACAGTGAGATATAAGACAGTTCAGAAGGAAGTCCTGTGTCTGCTGAGATGTGTGAACAGTCCTTTCTTGTCTTCTGAGGTAAACTGTTGTGAAGCTCACACATTAAAACCACATTTCTTTTATTTACGCTTCTTGGGTGAGTACTGTATGTTTTCCTTTAAGTTTGATAACAATTTCAGATGAGCGTATCTTTTTACCTTTCCATGTTCACTGAATATTACCATAGATGCATACAAATCAGTTCCACTTCTGACCCTCTATTATTTTTTAAACTTTCTCTTATGTCTTTTTCCTTAGGACAATGCATTATGGTAAAAGTGGAAGAGAAACACAGTGCCTATTGCTTAAGTTATTGGGATAACTACTGTTTTTTAAAAAAAGGCTTTATAGTTATATATGTTTTCTATTTCTTTTTTATTTTGTTTTATGATGCTCATAAGACATGTTGCACACTACTCTGCAGTGGAAATGTGGGGTACAAATTGTATATGGTAATTAACAAAATATGTGCTAAAGTGAAGACAGCTGTCCAAAGCGTTCCTGCTCTTGGGCCCCTTCATTCCTGTAAAGAGACCGTGTTGGGTGAACTGGGCTCAAGTAAACAGTAATACTGTATCTCTCCAGCGAAGGGATGTGCGATAGTGCAGTCTGGACAATTTTAAGATGCCCACGGGTGCGATTCGCGAAACAATGTAGTAACTCGCCTATTTCCTATGTGTTAACCCGATCCTCAGGAAGGGCATTCTCAAGTAGCTTGTAAGACCGAAACCGGGGAACCGCGACTTTACTCAAGAGTTAGCCTCTGTCCTCCACGATGTCGCTTCCCCACGGTGTCCCCAAGTTTAGGTGCTGTCATTTTCTCTTTAAACTTATCCCCCTTACTCTTTATGCCGTGTTTTGCTCTGTCCAAGACTTTCTTATTCCTGGCTGCTGCTTTCTCACATCACCTCCCACCTTGCGCGCCGAGCGCTAGCTTTCTTCGACACGAGCGACTTCTCCCTCGTCTGAAGAGGCTTGCCTTTGTTTACCTCCTGCGCGGGTCGTCGACTGTGGAAGAGAAAAGCAGGAGGCAGCAAGTGGCGAGGCGGCAATCGTCTCCCACTCCCCCCGCCCCGCCCGCCGATACATCGCCTCATCCGCCTTGCAACCTTTCCTCTCACGCGCGATTTTTAGGGGGTTCTCCATCCTCCCTTCTCGGTTTCTTTCCCTCCCCTTCTCTCTCTCTTTGAGGTGGCACAAGAACGACACATGCCCAGCAAAGAGCTAGCGGGGGCAGCCGCCACCAAGCCGCGCGGTGCAGCTTGAAGGAAGCAGCAACACCGGCGGCAGCAAAAAAGAAAAGGCGGGACTGCCGAAGAGACCCTTCCAGCGGCGGTGCTTCCCCCTCACCCACCCGCCACCCGCCGCCTCCAGCTCCTCGTCCCCTCCCGAAGGCGGCTCGCCGGTGGTGTTCTTCGCGCTCTCCTCACCCACGGCGCTCGTGGCCCTCCTCAATCCCACCGGGCTGCTTGCTGTCGCTCTTCCCTCACAGCAGGCGCTCGGCTGGCCGAAGGCGGTGGCGGCGAGGGAGGCTCCCGGAGAATGAGGAGCTCGGCTGGGAGCAGGAAAGAGAGGAGCTGCTCGGAGCCAAAGCCCAGCCTAGGAGCGGTAAGTTCAGGAGCCCGGGCGGCACCCCTCTCCCCTCCCGCCTGCATTCCTCTCAGGGTCGGACGGAGCGGCTGAGAATACTCGCGCCCCTTCCTCTCTGTAACTCCGTCCCCCCGCCTTCCCCCCCTTCCCCCCTGTTTTTTTTTTGCGCGGCTGAACGGCGGGAAGAAAGGACTCTCCGAAACGGAGTTGCCTCTCCTTCTCCCACCGCCTTGTGCTGCTTGGAAGCGCCACTCGTGAAGGCGCAAAGGAGGCGCACCGACCCACGGTGACCCGGTGACCGGTGCGCGAGGATGACTCTCTGGGTGGACCGAGCGAAGTTTCCGAAATGTAAGGGGCGCATTTTGGAGTTGGTGCTGCTCGAGGCGCGCCGGGTCGGTCGTTTGGAGAGTGTCGGGAAGTCAAGCGGGAGCTGTGGCTCGGGGATCTTCTGATGTCAGCGACATTCCTACTAAAACGGACAGGTGCGCTCCCCCCCGTGCTTTCCCTGCCCGAAGCAGCAGTGCAGCCTACCAGGCTGGATGCCGCGCGTCTTCCTTGAGCCATTGCAGTTGGCTGAAGGTTCCTGCTCTTTAGTTCTCTACGGAACAACTCCTTTGATCAGATGGTTCTGCTTATCGGGTTTTCTTTACTTCCTGCCAAAGATACACGGAAGGGGGAAGCCAGTACTATAGGTTTGCCTTTTAAGGGCAGAGGAGGCACTGCCTTCCGCTTCAGGTGCAGGTTGTCCCCGGCAGCATCCCACTCCTGACCTGCAGCCTTGCTCCACCTGTGTTCCCCTCCTGCTGGATATATGTTGAAATGTGTGCTTGCTTTTTGGGTTTGTGTGAGGGTCCCCACTTTTGTGTCCCGCAAGCCACAGTGGCTCCAGCTCCTTCTTCTTGCTCTGCCAATCATCCTTGGCTCTTTCAACCTGTGCTGTGTCTTCTGTCCCACCAACAATAATGGACACCAACTGTCTCAGAAGGTAGCTTTCTTTTGCCGTCCCCCCTCCGAGTTACCTAGAGTGTCTCTATTTTGATTTTATAACTAAAATTATAAGGGTATATAATATGTTGAAGTGCTAACCTTCATGGAAAAGTCATTTTCTGAATGGGTTGTTTCCCCCTGAATCTCATAGCAAATACACTCTGTGCATGTGCCAAGGCATTCCGTTCAAATTTCATATGAAGTATAGTATCCAAAAAACAGGTCCTAGGCTCGGGAATGGATGAGCAGTGTCTAAAGTATGCTTAGCCAATAATGTTGTAAAACTACATAACTCCAGTGACCTTAAAGGTAACACTAAGATCTTGATTGGTTAGTATATTTTGGAGTTTAAATGCTTAAATGAAAACATTTTTGTAAACAGCAACAAAAGCAGTTGTGTTGTTTTTTCTTGTGACTGTAAGATGGATGTGTATTTCACTGTCTTAGATAAGTGCTGTTGAGTATTCAGTAGAATCGAAACAAGGAGAAATGTTTGGAAGGAGGGGCCCATTCTAGCACCCACTCTTCGAGGACAAGTAAACTGTGGCTAGGAAAGGCAATGGGTGTCATACTGCTAAAGTGTAAACCTTCCCCAACCTTGGCATCTGTGCTAATTTACAAAAGTAATTACATTTTGAAAAAGTTAAGTGGCGTGACATATGTTTAGAGAATTATTCTTTCTGGTTTATTACTTTCTTAGGGGGATTATTTGAGCTTGCTTTTTAGCTGTACCTAATGTAAGTCAATTTGCATACAAATCTTCTGTAACCCAAAACAGGTATTTAACAATTATGGAGTTGCAGTGCACTATGTCCTCATTTTAAAATGACTTTAGCTATTTCTTGCCATTTCCCCTAAATGTAACTTTGGTGCTTAGGGAGGAGGAAAGAAAAGAGGAAGAGTTCAGCTGAAGACTTTTGAAGAAATAACATAAAGTAATGACTTATATTAGTAGGTTGGGATTTAGTGCCACTGCACTGTATATGATGAATACAGTAGTTGCCATGAAACTGAAAGGAATCTTTCTTTCATCCAGATTTCTGACCGTTTCTTTAAGAAAAGAGAAATTTACAGTGATTTCTAATACTACTACTTCACATTCCACCTACTTGCGGTTTGTTTTTTCATTACACTGTCACCTTAAGAAAGGCATACAAGTGGATAAAGCATTTAAGCAAATGAAGTAAGGTAATGTGTGCATAAATTGCTTTCCAATGCACAAAATCATCATCATTATCATGATTGTCATCTTAAAGGAACAATGCATTAAAATACTTTTAAATTCCCTTTAGCTACAGTGTTTTCTTATTCTTACTGTTAAAGATAACAGTGATTTCCCCCTAGATAAAAAAATAACCTTTTAAAAAACTGTCTCAAATCTTACAGGGATTCAGGATAATATTTATGATAGTTTTATAATATTTATTTATTTATTGTTGTTATTCGTCAAGTTGTTTTGGCTTATAATGATCCTAAAAGTTTTCAAGGTATGCAAAATGTAAAGGATGGCTTACTATTGACACTGCCCCATGGGTTTTCATGGACAAGTAGGGATTTGAACCCATGTCTCCAAAATCTTAGTCTCACACTCTAAGTACTACCATTATTTGTTTACTGCTTATGTTTATATTCTGCTCTTTCCCCCAGGAGTTCAAGATAGCATACATGGCTCCCCCCCTGTTCATTTTATCCTCACAGCAATCCTGAAATGGTGTTCAGGTTGACACAGAGTTTCATACCTCACTTTGAACATAGATCCTTCCAGACTCTATTCAGCACTCAGGGTGTGATATGTGGCTTATTGTTTGGTGTACTTCTGGTGCACTTTGGTTTGCCCTATTTTCTGGCAACTGTGCATGTTTTACATAAGAGACATTCATCCCACCCCTTTTGCCAGCTGTTCTGCTCCTTTCTAGCACGGTGCTAGGATTGCAGCTTATTTGGTGTGATTGGGAGTGGTCCTGGTTATCCCTTTCTGCAGTCTGTGTGGTTGCTTAATTCACATCCGAAGAGAGCTGTGGACAGCATTGTCTTTGATGACAATCCTAAAACTTATGCAGTGAGTTGTAACAGTAGAAAGGTAGCAGAGAAATCCTCTCCTCTGTTTTCTTGTCACATTTTTTTTTTAAAAAATATTATCCTATGTAATACAGTGCTATTTCATATATAAGGGAAGTATCCATGCAAGGTTGATGTATTGCTGTAGTGCTATGCCACTTACTAAATTAAACAGTATAAAAAAGGGGAAGTTGCCATGGTACATGGAACAACAGCCACAACAAAAGGCAGGGAAAGGGGTGGGGTATCAATAATTGAAAAGGAGAGAAATTTGAGAGATCTGACATGCTGTCTGGATCTTTCTCACAGAAGAAACCTCCCATGTGAATGGAAGGATCATTCAAGTGTAAGATAAAATAGATCATACTGAAGATAAGAGTATTTCGAATGTGGCCCAGATTACTCCAAATTCTCCCATCTAGTCACACTCTTGGCAACTGCATTATGCTAGCATTCTTCATTAAATGTTTGTGGCCTATGGACAGGAGCTCACATAGTGCTTCCAAGGAAGTGGATGTGAACAGTGGAGTTTATATCTTTAGAATATATAGCAATATATTCCTACAATGTATTCAGAAAATGATTTTTCATAGCAAGGCTATGCATATCTACTTTAGTCTTGATATGTTATGAAGGCCTCCCCCACTCACTTAAGTATGCATAGAACTGCACTCTAAGAAATACAGTAAGTCCTTTTAAAGTCAATGGAGTTTTCCAAAGAAATATAGAATTGCAGCTTTAGCTTTACAACAGTTGTGTGAACTGACATAAGCAATTCAGCTCTGTTTGATTAATGTTTATTATATCATTTTTCTATTGAAATAACAACCAGGATTGAACAGGACATGAACCTTAGGTTTGTGAATCTGAAAATAATCACTGTATCACAAAGCTCATAACATTTTAATAAATAAATGTGTTTCTGGTATCTTTTTACCATGTTACGGGAATTAGGCCATTCAGCATGTAAAAGACATCTGGCTAAGGCTTGAAACATAATCTTAAACAAAGATATACTTCTAAGACAAACTTAACAGTATCCTTCTTAGGGTGAGCACAGCTGATGAGCATTTTGTAATCTGCTGTCCACTTAACAACAGATTTATGGATTTGTAGGCAGGCAATGAAACTTTGGGGTATTCATTGCAAGTAGCTCAATGAATGCCTAAAAGACATCCATGTGAAACTGAAGGCTCAGACCATAAATATCTCACAGTTGGAACTCTGCTTATGCATGGTAAATTGCATGCTTGAACTGTATTGAAGCACGGCTGAACAAGGAACCTTTTGGATACTGAACCTGAGTTGCCTGTACACCACTGCAGTACAGTGGGGTCTTGACTTGAGAACTTAATCCGTATTGGAAGGCGGTTCTCAAGTCAAAAAGTCTGTAAGTCAAGTCTCCATTGACCTACAGTGCATTGAAAACCGATTAATCCCGTAACAGGCCGTTTTTGTTCCATTTTGGTTTTTTTCTGGTCTGTAAGTCAAATCTCAGTCTGCAAGTCAAACCTAAATTTTGCGGCCAGAGAAGTCTGTAACTCAAAAAGTCTGTAAGTCAAGCCGTCTGTAAGTCAAGGGTCCACTGTATTGCTTGTGTGTCCATCATGTCCAGTGCATGTCCTGTATGTTTAGAATAGCAGTTCTCTTCGTTCAAGGAATAATGCATTACTAGGGGCAAGGAGGGGTGGGTCAGATCTTTCCCAAAAAGATGTGTGAGTTAAATCTCCCCCCCCAAACTAAACTGATTGCTCAAAAAAGTAGCCCAAAACTCTGCTAGCTCTCACATTTTCATTCCTAGTTCCTGCTTTGTCTTTTTCCTTATCTTGAAAGAAAGCAGTTGTGATGAGAAAAGCAACAAGGATATGCTGGGAGAAAGTTCTTTTTTCCCTTCCTCTGTCTTCCTGACCAAGACACAGAATGCTACTGACCACAGGAGATGCTATTTTCCCAAATGCAGCCGCAATCAAAACATCCACCCACCCCTTGGTCCTCTTGCCATATGCCCAAACTGTTGCTTCTGCCATAACCACATGGAAGATAAGAGAAGCAGAAGTTTGTTTTTGTGAGGAATTCATTGGGAGATCATACCAGGTTGTTGCTGTTGTTTAGTCGTTAAGTTGTGTCCGACTCTTCGTGACCCCATGGACCAGAGCACGCCAGGCCCTCCTGTCCTCCACAGCCTCCTGGAGTTTGGTCAAATTCATGTTGGTAGCTTTGATGACACTGTCCAATCATCTTGTCCTCTGTTGTCCCCTTCTCCTCTTGCCTTCACATTTTCCCAACATCAGGTTCTCTTCCAGGGAGTCTTCTCTTCTCATGAGATGGCCAAAGTATTGGAGCCTCAGCTTCAGGATCTGGCCTTCCAGTGAGCACTCAGGGTTGATTTCCTTCAAAATGGATAGGTTTGTTCTCCTTGCAGTTCAGGGGACTCTTAAAAGTCTCCTCTAGCACCACAATTCGTAAATAGTAGGGAACCCTATATACAACTGTGGCATCCATCCAGGTCATGAATATTCATATGCTATCTGCATAGACCAATGGGAGTGCTGGAGGGGTGGAGTCATGAGATACAAGAGACTCAGCAGGAGGAGGGAGAGTTTAGATAGGGAGTTTTGAGACTGAGAGATAAGGAGTCAGTGAGTTAGTTGAGGAGATTGAAAGTTTTGGAGTTTGGGCAGGAGAATGGTGGTTGAGAGTGGATAAAGGAGGATGTTTGTTTAAGAGTTAACAATATTGCTTGTCCTGTTAACATCTGTAACAATAAACAATTTCTATTTGGTTCTTTTTAAAATGACATATGGCCTGGACATATATCATTAATAATAGATAATGTTAATGTAATCAGCTGGTGGCAGCTGAAAGACACGTAGCGTGAGCTCTTAGTTTGATGAAACAAGCAGGGGCCGCGTGGGAACGTGACAACAACATACAAGGAGGCAGTGCAAAGGCCACAAGAGGGTGGGACAACAGCCATAAGAGTTGCCCTCTTGTATGTTGTGGATAAGGCTGCGGTAAACCACAAATAACTGAAACTACAGATAACAATCCCACAGATATGGGGAGTTCTACTGTACACTGATTCTGTACTAGTTATATTGGTTGCAAGTGCATTTCAGGGTCTGAATTTAAAGTGCTGTCTATCACCTTGAAAGCTCTACATTACTTGGGAATAGCTTGTTTATTAAAATTTAATTTTTTATTAAAATAAATAAAATAAAATAAATTAATTTAATAAGAAGAATAGACAAATAGTATTTTTATAAAGGCAAATAACTGTAGCATGTTCTGATTGATCAGAAGGAGCTGCAGTTATTTCCATTTCTGTTACTTTTTTGTTTTTATTTTGTGCTGCCGTTTCATTGAGATACATGTTATAAATTTGTTTTATGTTTTTTATGTGTAGACTGCTATGAGATGGTTTTTGTCAAGTGCTGGAATAAGAATATAAAAGCAAAATATAATATATTTTTAATAAATAAATACACTCAATAGTTTATGGGAAGTTAGGAGTGTCCTAAGAAGGAAAAGATTTATATGAACATCTAGAACCTAAGGGGGTTAAAAATAAGAGTCTGCCAAAAAGTATGGGTATGAGCAGAATAGAACTGGGTAGACAATACATGTAAAGTTGATTCTTTTATTTCATTTTGCCCATTTAATCAAACCAGGGCAAACCTGTCACAGACAATTACATTTGGAATGCAGTGTGTATTTATTTATTTATTTAAAATATTTTCACCCTGCCTTTCTCCTTGAAAAGGACCCAAGGCAGCTTACAACAATGAAATACCATTTTTAAAGTTGAAAACAATGAACATACAATGGTGGTTAGTATCATTAAAATACAATATGTAAATCTATGAACAATTAATACGGAGGCATCTCACATCCTTAACAGGCACTATTAAGGCAAAGATCAAAAAGTATACAAAATTTTAAAAGAAGTTACTCTGAGAAATGGAAAACATTAGTACTAAAAATCCAGTCAAAACAGTAATCCATAACAATCTGTCTAAAAATCACACACAGGTGGCTGGTTACTGAGGGAAGGCTTCCTGAAGAGTAAGGTCTTTGCCTGTTTGTGGAAGGATAGCAAAGATGGGGCCAGTCTGGCTTCTTGTGGGAAGGAGTTCCAAAATGGGTGCAGCAACAGAGAAAACTCTCTCATGTGTCCCCATCAGATGCATCTGTGAAGGTGGTGGGACAGAGAGAAAGGCCTCTCCTGATGATCTTAACACCTGAGGCAACTCATAATTGGAGATAGGGTCTTTGAGATAGCTTGGACCCAGGCCATTTAGGACTTTATAGATTAAAACCAGCACTTTAGATTGTGCCTGGTAGCTGATCATAAAACAGTGCCCCCAATTCCCATTCCAGCGAGATGGGAAGATACTGTGGTCAATAGTATCGAAAACCAATGAGAGATCCAGCAAAACCAACAGGGACACCTATCCAGTTCTCGTTGCAGGTTATCTACCAAGGCAACCAAAGCTGTCTCTGTCCCATAACTAGGCCTGAAGACAGATTGAAACGGATCTAGATACTCTGTCTTATCCAGGAACCAGTGGAGCTGAGAGACCACAACCCAGTCTATTACTTTCCCCAAGAATGGGATATTAGATACTGGTTGGCAATTATCCAGTATTGTATAGGTCCAAAAAGGGCTTTTTAAACAATGATCTTACTATTTCATGTTTGTTTGGAAGTTAATTGTATTCCCAATTAAGTTTGTTTGGGATTATAGACAAGCAGTGTTATCCTAGGAATGTTAAAGCAAGTCCCATTGTGCTGTGTGGGAATTATTCCTAAACGGTTATGTATGAGTTCGTAACCTTACAGTAATTATGAAACACATCTGAAATATCACTGAAAATAGGATGAGTATATTTCTGCAAACTACGGAATTACTGAAATAGTACATATGTACCCATAAAACAGTAAATAGGATAGGATAGCCCAGTGGCTTAGGTATCTGACCGGGGAGCCAGAGGCTGGGAGTTTGATATCTCACTGTGCTCCCTGACAGGGGTTGGACTTGATGATCCATAGGATCCTTCCCAGTTGTAAGATTATTTTGGACTGACTGACGGTGAAGCATAGCTATCCCCACTTCATTCTTGTTTTTCCCCCAAGATACCTGCTTTTCTCTTGATGAATGTATTTCAGAAAGAGAAGTTGCTTTTCTAGGTGTCACTGTTAGATTTAGATGGAAAAAAAGCAGGTTCAACTATCTGCCTGAGGAAGCCGGATGTTTTGGGAAAAGTCTCTCTCAACACAGTTGATTTCAGAACTGTTGTGAACTGAAATGTCACTTTCATCTCCTTGGAAGGAAAACATGATAATAATGTAGCTAATAATAATGATATTAGGTGATTATCCAGAAATAGCAACCAAAGATGTATGTTAAGCTTTTGATCATAAAATTAGCACTTCTATCTTAAGTCATAGACAAAAAAAGGTGCACGTAAGATTATTTTTAGACTAGTATTCTTTTTAATCTTCAGCTTCAAAGAAACACTTCACTTTGTAAGTGTGATGTCTCCAAATAAATGTTAGCCTTTGTTTAACAATACTGCTTGTTCACTTTATCAGAACCTTGATTTCATTTGAAGCATCCTTGTTAAGAGAAATCCACAGGATAGCTAAAAGGAATGTAGTGTATATCACTAATTTTGTTTTTTTACATATAATTTAGTAGTGCTTGATCTAATAGTATTTTAACGCTTTAGCTGGGATTATGGTTGACTGATGCATGAATGGAGATAGGAAATGACATTTATAGAAATGCTGAAGGCAAATAATATTGCTCAGGCTGCAGAGCAGGAGGATGGAAGGTATGAGAAATCCTGATCAATGGAGGGAACTGCATGGTTCTTTTCTATATTTGCTTTCATAGGGACCAAGTACTGTTTCTGGATTACCCAAATATAATTTTTTTTATTTTGAATTGAAAACAGTTTAATGGAGTCCCTCACTCCCTTGACTGCAACTGAATAGTCTGCTCAGTTATTTTTTAAGACTTTTATCTCGCACTCTGTATTCTCTACCTCCACAGAAACCTGTCTCCCCTTAGATATGGTATATCACCATAGATGATACCTGAGCAGCTTATCCAGGCATACAGAGAAAAAAAGAAATCAATCTTTCTATTATGTGCTAACACGGCAAAAATGATCAACCTCAGTTTTTATGTGCTGACACAGCAAAAGTTGCAAACTAATTCATCCTTTTTTGTGGTTTTTGGAAGCTTGTATTATAGGGAAAATTAATAAATGCCATTTAAGTTAAGATTGGGAAAAGAGTGCAACTCCCATCAACTTGTCTCAGTATATATAATGGTGTGGAACTCTGGGATGTGTAGTTCAACAAAGTTTTGGAGAACTGTACTTTGTCCATATGTGATGCAGATTATAATTTTTCTGTATTAAGAACTCATCCTTTTGGCTCCTGAAGATTTATACCTGACTGAATGCAAGGCAGGGCATATGAAATCAGATGAAAATGGAAATCTTTTTGTTTTCCCATCACTCCCCCCCCCCCCCAAGAGTTTTATTTTATTTAAACATAGTAATACAAAACATCTATCATTCAAACAAACTACAACAAAGTAAGAAATAAAGAGAAAAAATAAGCCAAAATAAACCCACCCCTCCCCCCTTCAGAGGACAAAGATTCCAACCTCATTTGGATCCCAGATCTCCCAGATTTCCAGGGAGCCTTGAAAAAAGTAATAAACATGAAATATTTTTACCTAAACTTTTATCTTTTCCTGAGCCCAAACATATATTAAGTTCCAACTTTGTTTTACATAGTCTCTTGGCTGTTCTTGTAGTGCTTCTGTATCTAATTCTGCAATATACAACAGCTTCTTTAGGAACTCCTCCATCGTAGGTATTTCTTCACTTTTCCATTTTTGGGCCCAGAGTAACCTAGCAGCTACAAGTATAGACATTAAACACTATTTAATTTTCTTATCAGTGATATCTGACATAATATTTAATAGTGCTATTTCAGGTTTAAAATTTAATTTCTGTTGTATGATTTCCCACACCGGTGTCCAATATCTCTTTTGAGATATTTCGCACGTCCACCACATATGATAGTAAGTTCCTGCTTTTTTTACACTTCCAAAAAACATTGCTATTACCCTCTGACATTTTTGCCAACCTTGCAGGGGTATAGTGCTATCTATAAAACATTTTGAGGATATTTTATCTTAAATTTACCGGCTTAATCATTTTATGACACTCTTTCCACATCATTGTCCAATCATCAATATAGATATTGCAACCAAAGTTACTTGCCCATTTTATCACTGTCTCCTTTACCCTCTCATCTTCCATATCATATTCCAATAGGTATATATACATTTTTAAAATTATTTTCTCATCAGTATATATTCACAGTTTATCCACCTGGACTTCACCCTCAAAGAAGCCCACAATTTTATCTTTTTTGTATCTCGATTCTAGTCTGTTCATTGACCACCAATCTGTTGCCACCCTTAGTTCCTCTAGCTCTTGCTTATTTTTTTATATTTTTAATTAAGTAATTCTTTATATGTTAGTAATGCACCTTTCTGATTCAACACTTTCAAAGTAAATGCTTCTATAGGCGCTACCCATGTTGGGATTTTCTTATAAATTTGTGCTTGAAATTTTTGCCACACTAAGCATAGTGCCTTTCTCACATTGTGTTCTATAAAATGTGATTGCTCCTTGTATTTCCCATACCACACATATGCATGCCAACCCATTCTTAAATCATGTTCCTCCAATTTCAGTAGTCTTTGGTTTGCAAGAATTATCCATTATTTTATCCATGTCATAGTACAAGCCTTATAGTACAATAGCCAGTTCGGTAGTCCTGAACCCCCCCCCCCCCCTTCTTTCAGGTCCTGTAATAGCCTAAGTTTTATTCTTGGTTTCTTGGTCTTCCATACAAAATTCACTGTCAGATGATCCAAGTCCTTGAAATATTTAAAATGTAATAGTATTGGTAGATTTTGAAAAAGAAATAGATGTTTTGGTAATATCATCATTTTTATTGTTGAAATTCTTCCCATCAGAGATAATTGCAACTTACTCGATTTTTCCAATTTTTTCTGAATTTCCTTCTGTATTCTAAGATAATTCTCTTTCATTAAGTTACTTGTTTTTTTTGGTGATGGTAATTCCTAAATATTTGATTTTCTGTACTGCTTAAAAATTGGTTTCCATCACCAATTTTTTCACATCTTCTTTCTTTATGTTTTAGTCATAAATTTCATTTTTGATAGTTTATTTTAAGACCTGCCAGTTGTCCATAATCTTCTATTATTCTCAATAGTTCCTCCAAATTTCTATGAGGATTTTCAAGTATTATTACTAGATCATCTGCATATGTTTGTACCTTAAATTTTTCACCTCTAATTTTTAGTCCTTTAACGTTTTCATTAGCCCTTATCTGCCTGTTTAAATTTCCAAAGTTAATATAAACAAAAGAGGGGATAGTGGACTTCCCTGACTTGTGCCTTGTTCAAGCAGTATGCTCTCTGTTAGATTACCTTTGACTTTAATCCTGGCTTCCTGCTTGGAATACATTGCCTTAATTGTTTGTAAAAAGTTTCCTTCCACTCCCATTTTCTTTAGTTGTAACAACATGAACTCCCAGTTGACATTGTCAAAGGCTTTCTCTGCATCTAGACAGATTAACATCATCTGTTTTTCTGGATGCAATTCGTATTATTCTAAGATATCTATTATTGTCTTTATGTTTGATGACAATTTCATTTTAGGGATGAAACCTGTTTAATCTTTATCTATTATTTCTCCCAGTATTTCCTTTAATCTTGATGCCCAGATGGTTGTAAAAATCTTGTAGTCAACCTTTAAGAAAGAGATTGGTCTGCAATTCTTGATTTCATTTTCTCTGACCACTCCTTATTAGAGTAATATGTGCCTCTTTCCATGAGTTTGGAATTTCCCTCTTAGACTCAATGTCTTCAGTTAACTTCTTAAATTGAGGACTTAAGACTTCTTCAAATGCCTTATAATACTCAGCTGATAGTCCATCGGGGCGGAGGGATTTCCTGCTTTTCTGTTTTTTCCATGTTTCTCCAATCTCATTCATTGTGATTGATTTGTTTAGTTTCTTGAGTTGTTGAAAATTAAACCTCCAAGCTGGAATTTTATTCAGATATTCCATTTGCTTCTCCTTCTCTTTTTTAATAAAGTCCGGCATAGAACTTTTGAATTTCTTTTTCAATCTCCTTTTGTTTATATATTTCCTTCTCTTGCTTATCCAGTATTTTTGTAATCTGTGTTTTTTTCTCTTTCTTTTTTAATTCTATAATAATAATAAATGTTTTATTACGGTCATTGACCAGCAAAAGTAAGATACATTATTTAAGTTAGGAGAAATAAAAACAATCTAAAAACATTAAAAACACTAAAAATACCAAAGCACTAAAAACATCTATATCTATCTGTCTATCTGTCTGTCTGTCTATCTGTCTGTCTATCTATCTATCTATCTATCTATCTATCTATCTATCTATCTATCTATCTATCTATCTATCTATCTATCTATCTATCTATCTATCTATCTATCTATCTATCTATCTATCTATCTATCTATCTATCTATCTATCTATCTATCTATCTATCTACACTAAAGATTCTATATGCTAACCATCTTCCTGGCTTATTTGCGTTTTCAAAGAAATTTTGCCTTGCAAATTTAATTTTTTTTCTCCAACTCTTTTTGTTTTAATAAGTTAATTTTATGCTGTAAAATGTTTATCTTATTTAATAAATTCTTGTTGGTTGGAGACTGCTTTAGTTCCATTTCCTCCTTTTTAAGGACGTTATTAGAGTATGGTATTGTTTACTTCTCTCCTTTTTGTCTTTATGTATTGTATTCTATCGCACAACCACGAAAAAAGCTTTTGCAGCATCCCATATCACTGTCATCACTGTGTCCTGGGGTTTATTAATTTGAAAGTAAAATTTTAACTCTTTTTAAATTTATTTAGGAAGGATTCGTCTCTCAGTAGATAACTATTCAGCCTCCATGAGCCTTTTCTTGGTGTTTGCCCTAAAATAATCCATAATGGGTTGTGGTCTACATATGTATGAGTGATTTCCGCTGAGATCCAGCAGTTATCTATTCTTGACCAGGAGTTGTGTCTGTTTGAGTAGAATGTGTAGTCTCTTCTTTTGGGATATCTGGGTCCCCATATATCAATTAGACTTAGTTCTTCTGCCATTTCAAGGAATACCTTAGGTATCACATTTCTTGTTCTTTTCCTTGCATTTCCATTTCTTGTTGATGTATCTTTTTATTTATTTACTATTGCTTTAAAGTCTCCCATGATATATATTTTCTGTTCTGCCTTTGGAGTTAATTGAGTCTTCAGTTGAAGATAGAATTTGGGTTGAGATTCATTTGGTGCATATATATTCACCAGTAGTATTTCTTCTTCCTCATAGGTAATTTTCACCATCAGTAGTCTCCCATCTTCTGAGGCAAATACCAATTTTGGGTTCAGATCTTTCTTGATATACATAGCTACTCCTTTCTTTTTTTGTTGATATGAAGCTAGAAAGGTTTTCCCTAATTTAGAATTTTCTAACAATTTTTGTCCTTTTTTATATGTGTGTTTCTTGGATAAATATGATGTCTGCCTTTGCTTTAAAAAGTTTATTGAATATTTTCTTTCTTTTCTGGGGCAGATTAAGCCCTTTTACATTCACTGAGAGAAGCTTAATTTGTTCAGACATCTGCACAGTTTTTACTACCCATCTTATCTCTCAGTTCCTTGGCTCCTAGTTCACCTTGCTGGTGGTGGCATCCTTGGTCTTTCTTCCTCTTCTTTTTCTTGTTTCTCATCTTCTCTTTGTTCTTCTTCTGATTCTTCGCTCAAAAATTGTAGTTCTTTTGTCAGCTTCAGTTTTTGTTTCATTTCTATCAGGAAGTTTCTGGCTTTCATTTTACTATTCAGGTTGTATCTTCCTGCTTCCCAATTAAAATATACTCCTTCCGGGACCTGCCATGAAAATGGGATTTTCCTGTCAATTAATATTTTGGTGAGAAAATGATATTGTCTTTTTTTTTCCTGCACACTCCAGGGCACCTGTTTCAGTACATTTATCTTAGTTCCTTTTATCATCAAATCTTTTTCTCTCTTAACTTTCAGGATTTTTTCTTTTACTGTTCTTAGAAATTTTATATGGATCTCCTTTGATAATTTATTTCGTCTGGTAAAAGCATTTTCCCAATGGTAGAGTTTTTCAGTCGATTGTTCCAAGTCCTGCTGGCCTATCCCAGTTTGTTTGGCCAATTCTTCAGAAATCAGTGTTATTAATTCCTGTTCAGTCTCTCCCTGCATCTCTTCCACGTTCTGAAGCCTTAAAAATTAGGAGGCTTTCTTCATCTCCAAAGTTAGGAGACATGACTGCATCATATCTTTTTCTTCATTGATATCCTGTATATCTCATTCTACTTTTGTTAATCTACAATCAACTTTCTCCACTGTCTCTGTAAATGAGCCTATTTTTAGCTTGGTTCTTTCAGTTCCTGCTTTAAAATCTGTTTGTACATCCTGCATCTGGTCCGAAAGTTGTTTAATGATGTTTCCTTGCATCTCCTGAATTGCATTTTTAAAGGGGTCTTGATTCATTAATTTGGCAGTCCCAGAGGCCCCATAGCCTGGTGAGTCTTCTTTTTTGGATCTGTTGCTCCCTTTCACAGTTCCCAAATCCTAAAGAATCTTCCCCTTTCTTATTACCAGCAAAGACCTCCTCTTTTTTTCTCTCAACACAGCACTAACAGCATTAACAGGATTATTCAAACAGAAAACAAAAGCATACAGTGGTGCCTCACTTAGCAATGTTAATCAGTGGAGCAAAAATCGCTGCTAACTGAAAACATCGCTAAGCGATTTTTAAAAGTGCATAGGAATGCATTGAAACCCCATCAATGCGTTCCTATGGGCAAAAAACGCACCTTTAAGCGAAAATCCTCCATACGGCGGCCATTTTCACTGCCCGGTATGCGAGGAATCCGTCCCAAAACACAGCTGGCAGCCATGTTTTTTTCTGGTGGCCATTTTGGAACCACCGATCAGCTGTAGGAAAAAGATCGCTATGCGATAATCGGTAATCGAAACAGCTTATTGATCATCGCAAAGCAATTTTTTCCTATTTAAAACATTGCAATGCGATCGCTATTTCGATCGCAAATTCTTCATCGCTAAGCGGCTTCGTCGTTAAACGGGGTGCTCGTTAAGCGAGGCACCACTGTACTACAAAATACAAAGTTCTAATACAGTTATTCAGCCCATCACTTTTGAAAGCAATTATTTATAGACTCTCTGTGTGTACCCATGTGTGCATGAATTAGTGAAATGAGCAATGATCAGTGACAGTTATATGAGAACACAGCAATGTTAACGATGGAAAATAAAGGCCACATGCAGTTCATATTTTTCCATGACTTTTATATTGTTATGTAAATATATTTCCAAAATAAAATTAACATTTCCCACCATGAATCTGAGCAATCATACAGGGATATGTCCAATAAATGTTTGTGCTTTTTACATATTTTATGATTGGGTCAGACTCCTCAGAAGCACACTTAAAACATATATATTATCTACATTTTGCTATTTTTGGAAATACCAGTCTGGTATTGGTTTAAACAAAACAATCCTATTTTGGGTGCTGACATACTCCAGGACACGATCATGTGGATGTCTAATCAGAAGTAAGTTCTACTGGACTCAGTGGGACTTGAAGTGAAGACTGTACCCTTTGCGAGCCAGATATAAGAAATCTGGGAGTGTTAAAACACTCTTGTACAAGCAAGGATGAGATTTGACCATACACAGACTCAAGAGAGAACAAGCGCTGTTTATTTCAAGTGGCCACTTGGGTACCCTAGACATGAGGAACATTGACCTAAAAGTACAAAGAGCTTTTATGCCTTCTAACCACAAGGAAATAAAGGTACAGAAAAATCCTCATTGGCTGACATGCAGGTCAAGGGGGTTATTCAGTATGCATTCTATAGGGTAGAACAGCAAAGGGGCTTATGTTTTCTAAGTATGCAGGCAGTCCCCCCCCCTTGGGTACTCTAACTTGTCTGGAAGCTGTTCTGAAGTTACATTTCAATAGGAAATTAGTTAGACAGGATATTCATGGTCGGCCAATATACCACAGCCTCGCTTCAAAGTGGAGCAAGCAGGTGCATCTGTGACAGAGTCTAGTGCAGCGATGGTGAACCTATGGCACACGTGCCACAGCTGGCATGCAGAACCCTTTCTGCAGGCACGCGAGCCATATGTTGCCAGATTGCTACTCCCTCCACCATGCAGGCAAACCTAAGAAGGCAGCTGCAGCTGCGGTGCTGGCGCTTCGGCAGGCAGATCCGGAACAGCTGGTGCTGGCAGTGGATCCAGAGTGGGGTCTCGAGGCACCTCTGTGCCACTTCTGGTTTCGCTGCCGCCCTTCTGGTTCTGCCACCTGCTGTCCCCCCCCCCCAGTTTGGACACATGAGCCCAAAAGGTTTTGCCACCACTAGTCTATGACACCATGTTCAGTGAGAAAAGCAAAGCTTTTCTATGCTTTAAAGCAAACAAGAAGAGTAAAGGTCTGGGGGCAAGGAGCTGTGGAAGCATCCTTTAATAAACTCAGACGTTCAGGTTCACACCTTAAAATGCTGCAGATCTAGATGGCTGGTTGACACCCTGGTAAGATTACTAGTGATTAGATTACTAGTAAATGCACTAAAAGCAATCATCTGGTAAAGAAATTGTGTCTTACATTTGCAGGAAAAAAATATTGCAGCCAGGAAAAGCCTCATGTAAAATTGAAATATGTTTCCTGTATCAAAAATGTATTGGAAAAACTGCAAAATATCACAATATTAGTGATGTTGTTATACAAGGAAATAGGGTAGTGGCATAGGGAATGGAAATATGTAAAGTTGGTTAGCTGGAATGAAAGAAATGAGAACAATGAACAGAGATGGTATAGCAGCAGGAGCCCACTGATCAGGCAGAGTTTTTTTTTTTTTTTTTTTGTCTGAGTACTGAAAATGTGAAGGTGGCAGTTTTATGGAAGCCCAACTATGATCTAATCTGTGCTTTGTGCATTAGATTATGTGCATCACTCCTTGTATGGTTGTGCTGAATATCTTCTCCTTTGATTTATAGGGCTTTTAAAATCCTGAAAACACACAAACATCCTAATATAGTTTGCCTCTTCGCTTTCACTGTTCTTTTCACGGTGCCTGTGATCTACTTACTTTGGCACCATGTCTTCTCTTTCATTACAGCTTCCTTCTCATTCAGAGTGACCCTGAGATAACATCTAGTGAATGTAACGGCATCAAAGCACCACACAGCCTATAAGGTTGTCTACAGAGTGAATTTATGTTGCAAAATAAAGTTGATTTACAATGAGTGCAATGTTTTTGGGACTAAGTGATAAGGAAAATGGGGGCAAATGAATGTACAGTGGGGTCTTGACTTGAGAACTTAATCCGTATTGGAAGGCGGTTCTCAAGTCAAAAAGTCTGTAAGTCAAGTCTCCATTGACCTACAGTGCATTGAAAACCGATTAATCCCGTAACAGGCCGTTTTTGTTCCATTTTGGTTTTTTTCTGGTCTGTAAGTCAAATCTCAGTCTGTAAGTCAAACCTAAATTTTGCAGCCAGAGAAGTCTGTAACTCAAAAAGTCTGTAAGTCAAGCCGTCTGTAAGTCAAGGGTCCACTGTATTCAGAGCAAGAACTTTGAGCCCTTCATAAGGTTCTCTAAAATGATGCACTATATTGATGTTGATGGAAAATGTTTGTGAGAATTGGGGCCCTTTTGGCTGAGCCCTAACATTTCTTGAGTAAGTGGGAGGCAAACAAAATACAATCTCAAAAATAGTAATAAATTTTTTTTTGAGGTAGGGAGACTTGACAGTATACTTGTTTGTTTTTCAAAGCAACATCTCTTTGAAAAGAAATATCTTTCTTTCCCTAAAAACCTAGTGTAAAAATACTTTAGTTTTGTGCAACAATAGCAATACTGTGTGCGCGCGCACGCACGCACATGCACATTGTGTATTTCAATTGGCAAAACATAATGGTAGATTCTATAGATTGAAATATTGTTGATAGTCCAGCTAGAGCAGACGCGGCTGAAGTCCTGTTGTGCAGCTAGAAGTTAATAGGTTTAACAGTCATTTTCTTCCAGCTGGCAAGGAGTCACAGCTGCAGTTCTCCAGGGTGGGTGCCCACTGACTTGGCATGTTTTCAAGAATCCCACTGATGACTCTTTAATTGCTGGCTGGAAGCGAGTAAATGTTTCTGCTATTTGCCTTCTATCTGCATAAAAACAACAACAGGATTTCAAGCAGTGAATCGCTGGGATTTAAATAAGGGTTGATTTACCATATAGCACTTAATTCAATCGAACCATTGAGTTTGTGACTTAGCAATTGGTTTTAGACCAGTATTCTTGCAGCTGAGGCTTTAATAACTAGTATTTGTTTGTAACATGCCTCAGTCTGCAAACAACATGCAAACTGGAATATTATAAAATCCATACTATAAATCTCTGAAAAACAGGAAGTGGGTCTGAGTCAGACTTTAACAACTGCACGTTCATCCCATTTTTTCAGGAAGTGTAAGGTGAAAAGGTGAGGAAGCTCACTTGGGTGCTCTTTGTCAGGATTTGTTCCTTTAAGTGAACAAGGGGTTACATTTAATAATGTAGTAAAGAATGCAAAGTCATGCCTGTAACGTCAAAGTCAATGGATGACTGATAGCATATAGATGGGACAAACTTAGGTAATGCTTGTTAAACATGTTCAGCTGCAATGTCTGCAGTGATAGGCTGCTCTCACTATTTAAGCAAGTGAGTGAGAGCAGCACTTCACTACTTAGTTGTGTATCTGGTGGTCATTACTTTACTTGAACATGAATGTTATGTTGCTCTGAGATGTTGCCATGTTTATATGTCTGATCAAGTGTGATATATTATGCTATAAGTATTATTAGAACTCTCTCCATGCATTTTCTCATACAGTATGTCCGCATCTTTACTCTGCTTATTAAGGGGAGGAATTGAAGCTACTGAATAAGAGACTCTGTGTAATTTGTTATCTTGGGCTCCAAGGTTTGTTTTCCCTAACAGAGTGCTCTTGGAAGCTTCGCTATCCAAATCTGACTCCAAGCTCTGTGAGAGGCAAACGCCCCATCAAGCCTTTGGAGTTGGCCCCATGCTGACAGCTGTGATCTTTACATGTCCGTAATGCCTTGTTATGATACTTCAGAGCATAATTTGGAGAGATATTCTAGTAGAAAATTGTAGCCTCACTAGTGTGGTGATGCAGCATCATTCTTGGACAGTGTGTAGATTTAAACATATGGCTGGGTTGGTGCCGTGAAGGATTTGGGATGCGTATCTGTGAATTTTTTCTGTCCTCTCCAAGTGGTTAAAACTTTGGAACTAATAAACGGGGCTGCAAAACTGGTGGTTAAGGTTTCTCTATAGCCCTGTCCATGAATGTGCAGTGTTTAATTGTTAATTTGCCTTTGTTAGTTTATCTTTTGCTCCAAAAGGCAATATACAATACATTTTCAATGCTTTCTTTACAATAATTCTTACATTAAGAAAGTATCATTACATGAGCAGTTAACTAACAGCAGTTAGCGAAGTCTTCCTAGACTTCCCCCTCTAGGGATGTGGTGGCGCTGTGGGTTAAACTGCAGAAGCCTCTGTGCTGCAAGGTCAAAGACCTGCCGTCGTAAGATCGAATCCACGTGATGGAGTGCGCTCCTGTCACTTGTCCCAGCTCCTGCTAACCTAGCAGTTCAAAAGCATGTAAAAATGTGAATAAATAGATCCTGCCTCGGTGGGAAGATAACGGCGTTCCGTGTCTTTTTAAAATATTTTTAATTTTTCAGAACAAAAAATACAAAAGTGCAAAAAAACCTTATTACACAATCTAAACTATCGTGCACCCCATACCCACGGGACCCCTCAGAACAATATGTTAATACGATCTTCCTTTCCAAAATTGTTTTTATTGTTGTTTAGAGGCTTTCCCCTTTCCTTTCACGAGTACAAATTCAACAAATCTACTCCAAATAGCATAAAAATATTTGAACTAATTTCCCCTCTTTTCATCTTAATTTCAGTAGTTAACATCATTTAATGCGATGTCCCATACTTCATTGTGTCAATCTTCTAATTTAATGTCATTTTTGTCTTTCCAAAATCTAGCTATTAATATTCTAGTACTTGTCATACAATTGGAAATCAATTCCTTAAAACAATAATCAAGTTCTATCTTATAAAAAAATGACAACAAAGCAATTTTAGAATTAATTCAATATCTTTTCCAAATATTTATTTATTTATTTATTTATTTATTTATTTATTTATTTGATTGATTGATATCCCGCCCATCTGGTCTAAAAGACCACTCTAGGCGGCTTCCAATATAGTAAAAACAGTGAAATAATATAAAAAACACACACAATTACATAAATCATATTGTAATAAACAGAATACAACAATAGAATAGAAAATACATAAGGAGAGAATAAAGAAAAGTCAGATATTAACTGGAGGGAAGGCCTGAATGTATGGCCATGTTTTTAATTGACTTTTAAAAGTGTCCAAAGTGGGGGCCGCGCGGATCTCAGGAGGGAGATTGTTCCAGAGGCGAGGAGCCACCGCCGAGAAGGCCCGGTTTCGTGTCCTTTCTTTCTGGGCCTCCCTCGTCGTTAGGCTCCTCAGCCTCACCTCCTGGCTCATGTGGGTGATCTGAGTAGATCTAGGTGGAAGCAGGCATTCCATCAAGTATCGAGGTCCTAAACCGTTTAGGGCCTTATATGTAAGCATTAACACTTTGAAGTCAATGCGGAAACGGATGGGCAGCCAATGCAGCATGGCCAGAGTAGGAGAGATATGTTGGCATTTTCTCACTCCTGTGAGGAGTCTGGCCGCCACATTCTGCACCACCTGAAGTTTCCGCATCAGCTTCAAATATATCACATATTTCCTTAAAAATCAATTTCCAAAATTTCTAAATCCTTTTACACTCCCACCAAATATTATAATACATGCCAATTTCTTCATCACATTTCCAACAAACTTTAGAATAATCTGAATTTATTATATTCATCTTCACTGGAGTCATATACCACTTAAACTGATTTTTTTTTAAAAAATCCTATATTCTTACCAGCATTAATTTTAAAATTCTTATCTTCCAAATTTTTATCCAATCCTCTATTTTGATTTGTTTCTTTAAATCATTTTCCCAAATTGATTTCAAACCTTCTGTTTCTGTCTCTTTTTCCTCTTGTTCCAAAACTAGGTTATATATTCTACTTACTACTCCCTTCATCAAAGCATCTTTCTGCATATCTTCATGTGATGATAGAAATTGTTTGTACTTAGTGTATTCTCTACATTTGCCATTAACTTTCAGCCATTCATTTGTCCAACTATCTAATTGGATATAGTTATACCATGATAATCTATTAGTTTGAAGTTTAACTATTATCTGATCTTTCGATCGCATTTTAATCATCCATTCCTTCAGTTTAGCAACTTTTTTGTCCTTAAACAAATCAACTAAATCCTTCAAATTTGCTGGGAAGTTTTCTATTTCAATCACTAATTTTAATGATCTGGTAAAGGGACATAACTTCTTTTTATATCTATTCCATACATTTAAAATGTTTCTTTAAAAAGAGATGTTAGCTGATTTATTGTTTTTTTTTAAAATACCTCAAACAAATATTTTTCAATGTTCCCATTTATTTCTGAGGATTCCGTATCCCACCAAATTAACTTTGCTTTGTTATATATAATATCTCCAATAACTCTTAACTGATTCACTATATAATAATTTTTATATTAGGAATACCTAGACCTCTGTCATGTTCCTGGGGGTTTCAACAGCAGAGTCCGATAAGCCAGTCCAATGTCAGAAGTTTAGAGAATGCAGAGCCGATATCAAAATGTCAAAGCCAAATCACAAACCATAATCTGAGGTCAGGGTCCAAAGCCAAATCACACAACATAGTCCAGGGTCAGAGTCCAAAGCCAAGGGTCCAGAGAACAAGGTTCAAGGTAGTCAGGAACATGGATGCAAGCCAGAGATTTGACTTGTTGCTTCCACAAGCTTGCCAGCATCTGGGTGCAGATTTTATAGCAACAGCAGCCATCTAAACACCTCATCCTGCTAAAACTCAGTGCTGCTTGACCTGATGTTCCTATGGGAAACATTCATGCGGGCTTCGGATCTCCATGTGATGAGTCCTTGCTGAAGATTGTCCCTTACTCTGGCTACTGGGAGAGGAGAATCTGGTGGTGATTCAACTGCCTCGTGGCACAGTGGTTAAACTGCTGTACTGCAGCCAAAACTGTGCTCACGACCTGGGGTTCAATCCCAGGTAGCCGGCTCAAGGTTGACTCAGCCTTCTATCCTTCTGCGGTCGGTAAAATGAGTACCCAGCTTGCTGGGGTGGCAATGTGTAGTCTGCATAATTAACTTGTAAACCGCCCAGAGAGTGCTTGAAGTGCTATGGGGCGATATATAAGCAGCACGCTTTGCTTTTGCTTTGCCTGTGATTCTGATTGCCTAGCATTTTCCTCAGCTGTAATTAACCCCTCAGATTCCAGATCTTCTTCGACAGAACTCGTGACACTATACCCCTCCTCAGGGCTCCCCCTTTCAGATGGGCTGGGTCTATCAGGATAGGAGGCATGGAACTTGTTGTACCAGGTCGGGGGTTTGTAAGTTACTTGCGAGTTCCCATGGCCATAGCCCTCCCAGTCCACGAGGTACTGAAGGCCTCCCCGGTGGATTTGGGAATCCAGGATCTGATGGACCTTGTATTCATCCTCACCATCAACCAAAACGGGCGGAGGTGGAGTTAGGGGTGGAGGTCGGGCAGGGTCCGGTGCTGCAAAAGGAACAAGGAGGGACCGATAGAACACTGGGTGAATACGGAGAGTGGCTGGGACTTGTAACCAGAAAGCAATGGGGTTGATTTGGTCCGTGATTAAATAAGGTCCTATAAACCGAGGGTCCAACTTGCGGGACCAGCCAGGTCAGCGGAGATAACAGGTGGAAAGCCAGACTTGGTTCCCTGGTTTCAGAGGTGGCCCTTCTTGCCATTTTCTATGGGCCGCTGTCTTATAGGCATCCTTAGCTTGCTGAAGCTGCTCTCAGAGTAGATCTTGGAGAGCCTGCAACTCGCATACGTGAGCATCAGCAGTAGGAACTATGATTGATGGAAGGACAGCCAGGAAAAAACGAGGGTGGTACCCAAAGATGTCTGCAAATGGGGTCTGTTTTGTGAATGAGTGTATGGCAGTATTGCAGGCAAGTTCAGCCAGAGGTAGCAGGGTAGCCCAATCATCTTGCTGATAGCTGGTATAGCAATGGAGATATTGCTCAAGAGTGGCGTTAGTACGCTCAGTCTGTCCATCTGTTTGGGGATGATACGCCAACAACAAGTGCACTTAGGTACCCAAACTGGTGTGTAAAGCTTGCCAGAACTGGGAAGTGAATTGGGAACCATGATCAGAAATTAAGTGTGTCGGGAGCCCGTGTAGACGGAAAACATGGTGAAGATAGAGCTGGGCTGTTTCAGGAGCTGTGGGAGGCTTGGAACATGGGACAAAATGAGCCATCTTGATGAACAGGTCCACTATTACCAGAATACAGGTATACCCTTGTGATTGTGGGAGATCCGTGATGAAGTCTAGGGATACTGTGTCCCAAGGGCTGGCTGGTACGGGTAATGGTTGTAGCAGCCCTGGAGGTTTGGCTGGTACGTCCTTGGCTCAATGACAAACCTCACAGGAATCCACGTAACGGGCGACATCAGCTCGAACCCGGGGCCACCAGAATTCTCATATGAGTAGGTGCAGAGTTTTGTACTGACCAAAGTCATTGCTTTTATATCATTCTTACCTTGAAACCCTATTAGGGTCAATATAAGTCAACTACGACTTGATGTCACATAAAACACACACATGCACACATTTGGAAGGATTTTTTCAGTAGTATAAACATTCATGATGATAACAGTGAATGCACTGGTAATTCTAGAGCAGTGGTTTCTAATCTTGGATCCTGAAATGTTCTTGGACTAAAAGTTTCAGAAGCTTTCACCGCTAGCTGTACTGGCTAGGATTTCTCGGAGCTGTAGTCAAAAAACTTCTGAGACCTAAGGCTGAGAGAACCACTATTCTAGAGAGAAATAAATAAAGTATTTGAAAACATGAAAAAATAAAAAGCTTTTAGGGCACAATGTTAGATCTGAATCTTTTAGGGAAATGGTTTCTTTGAAAGTATTCTAGGACTTAGCTCCTAGAATTCTTGGCTCTTAGATTTTGATGAAGTATGTTTTTTATATTTTGTGTATCACGGCCTCAATAACATTTGATACATCTGTGAGTTTCCAGTGTTGAAATTCTACTCACAGGCTCAAACTCTCCTCCTGTCAAGTCTTTGCATTCAGGGTTGCTGTGTTACAACAGTGAATCATCTTATCCATTAACTAAACTTGGGATGTCTGCCTAGGCACTGATTTTGTTTCATCACATTGCTATAATAATTGATTGGAATCTTGGCAAGTCCAACCACTTTCCCAGATGTATTTAACCTGGATTTTTTTCAGCGTTGTTACGAGCAACAGAAGGACACAGAATTACAATATTTGAATATACTTCATTTTATTCCCCTCCCCCGGATGTGTTGCCCAGTTTTGGAAAGTGTAGTCTAGTGGTCGAGTCTGAGGAAGGAGATGGGGTTTGGAACAGATAGCTGGAGAAAAAAAAGGTCTGATAAGCAAAGAGCCTGTATCTGCTCAAAGGTCAAAAAGTGTTAAAGTGGAGGTACTGTATTTTAGAACCCTGGAGAGATCCAAAGTAAGAGACAACCTGTTCTGAGAAGAGTTGGCTACTGACTGACCTCTTGTATACACCCACCTGAAACTCAGTTAAACATTTTCTTTATGTAGTTGACATGCTGTGAAATTAGAGATAGGTAAATACTCCAAATCTTCAAAAAGGTAAGAAAGGATCTGGGTAATTCTGAGCATGTTGATACAACCTGAATGTGTTTTAGAACAGTGGTGCCCAACCCTGGGCCTCCAGATGTTCTTGGACTTCCAGCTCCAAGAAATCCTGGCCAGCAGAGTTGGTGATGAAAGCTTCTGGGAGTTGTAGTCTAAGAACATCTGGAGGCCCAAAGTTGGGGACCAGTGTTTTAGAACATGACAGTTACAATCATATACTAACTGAATTAACAATTCTACAGGTAATACAAATACCTGACAGAACAGATGATTCCAATTGAAAAATTAAACAAGAATACTCTGATTATGAAGAGTAATCATTGATAAGCATAGATTTTGTTAGAGCAAAACATGTCAGATTGTGTCTTAAAAACAATGCAGATTTTTCCTTATATCATTTTAAAATAAGATTATTAGAGGGGTACATTGGGACAATATAAATATATAGTATACATATATATTTGTTTATTTCAGAAATACTTTCAACATGAATAACCCCACAATACTTTTGCCATAAAAATGTGGATTTAATTGTGCTATTGTTAGGAGCATTTGCAGACTGGTGGTTTCTTTGCAAGGCATAGTCAACAGTAGCTTCTTGTCAGTCTGACACAAGTGACATACAGGGTGCCATAGGGTTCTCTCTGGCTTCAGTGTTGTTCCATGCTTTTATTAATGACTTGGACAAAGGGGTAGGGGAGGTTATTATCACGTTTTTCCTTGCAGATAACACCATGTTGGGAAGTATAGTTAATATCCTACCTGAGATGAAGGAAAGAATGTTCAATATGACATTTACAGAATGGAGAATAGGACAAAACAAGCAACATTAATTAATCAACAGAGATTAATGCAAATTTCTAAATTAAGTAGGAAAAATCAAGTAAATGACTACAAGACAAGTGAAACAGCTTCCAAATATATGTAAGAAGAACACTGCTGGGTCAGACCAGAAGTTTACCCAGTCCACCAAATTGTTTCCCACAATGGCCAGACAGTTCCTTGTGGGAAGTGCACAAGCTCAGCATGTAGTAAGGAGATGGTTTTACTATTGTAGCAATACATGACATCAGGGTGCATTCTATGCATTTTGTGCACTCTTAAGCATTAGGTTCAGGCAGGTAGTTAGATATGTAAAAGATACTACAATCTACTTGCATATTGTTATACTGACAGAAGCGTTACTATTTAATAAAATAAACAACAAGTTGGAATTTGAAGAACAATCTGTGATCTAGCACAATTCTTTCAAGGAACTGCCTAACAATACAAACTGAAAATTCTCTTCACCAGAAAAAGAATGAAAACATGCAAGGCTAAGAAACACAGCTAAGCATACATGAGTCAGCTGTGTCATGTGGCAGCTAAAAACACGAATGTAATTATAGGTGTATCAATGGAATTATAAACTCTAGATCATGAAAAATAAGTGTGCCATTCTACTCTACCATTGTCAAACATACATGGAGTATTGCCTGTGATTCTAGGCACAATGGATTAAAAAGGATATGAACTCATAGGAATGAATGCATAGTATGGTGTTGAAGATTGTAAGTCTTATGAAGCAAGATTAAATGAGCTGTTTGTATGCCTTAAACCTGGAGAAAATACAATTACAAATGATGGAAAGGTTATCTTCCCCTTCACGGATTTCTGCCTTGTCATGGCAAAGGGGGTTGAGTAATTCAGAGAAGCTATGGGCTAAGCCGTGCAAGGATACCCAAGATGGACAGGTCATAGGGGAGAGTTCTGACTAAACGTAATCCACCTGGAGCAGGAACTGGCAAGCCACTCCAGTATCTTTGCCAAGAAAACTCCATGGACAGAAACAAGAGGCTGAAAGATATGATGCTGGAAAATGAGCCTCTCAGGTCGGAAGGTGTCCAACATACTACTGAGGAAGAGCGGAGAAGGACAAGTAGCTCCAGAGCCAATGAAGTGGTTGGGCCAAAACTAAAAGGATGCTTGGCTGCAGACATGCCTGGAAGTGAAAGGAAAGTCCGATGCAGCAAAGAAAAATACTGCATAGGAACCTGGAATGTAAGATCTATGAACCTTGGGAAGCTGGATGTGGTCAAACACAAGATGGCAAGAATAAACATTGACATCCTGGGCGTCGGTGAACTAAAATGGACAGGAATGGGCAAATTCAATTCAGATGACTATCATATCTACTATTGTGGGCAAGAATCCCATAGAAGAAATGGAGTAGCCCTCATAGTGAACAAAAGAGTGAGAAAAGCTGTACTGGGATACAATCTCAAAAATGATAGAATGATTTCAATATGAATCCAAGGCAGACCTTTCAACATCACAGTAATCCAGGTTTATGCACCAACCAACGATGCTGAAGAGGCTGAAATTGATCAATTCTATGAAGATTTATTAACACCATCTAGAACTGACACCAAAGAAAGATGTTCTTCTCATTATAGGGGACTGGGATGCTAAAGTAGGGAGTTAAGAGATAAAAGGAACAACAGGAAAGTTTGGCCTTGGAATTCAAAATGAAGCAGGGCAAAGACTAATAGAGTTTTGTCAAGAGAACAAGCTGGTCATCACAAACACACTTTTCCAACAACACAAGAGGTGACTCTACACAAGGACATCACCAGATGGGCAGTACCAAAATGAGATTGATTATGTTCTCTGCAGCCAAAGATGGAGAAGCTCCATCATGTATAGGTCCATTTTGTATAGTCAGCAAAAACAAGACGTGGAGCTGATTGTTGCTCTGATCATCAGCTTCTTATTGCAAAATTCAAGCTTAAACTGAAGAAAGTAGGAAAAAACCACAGGGCTAGTCAGATAAAATCTAAACCAAATCCCTTATGAATACACAGTGGAAGTGAAGAACAGATTTAAGGAACTCGATTTGGTGGACAGAGTGTCTGAAGAACTATGGATGGTGGCTTGTAACATTGTATAGGAAGCAGGAACAAAACCATCCCCCCAAAAAGGAAATGCAAGAAAGCAAAGGGGCTGTCCAATGATGCCTTAGAAATAGCAGAGAAGGGAAACAAAATGCAAGGGAGATAGGGAAAGTTACAGAAAATTAATGCAGACTTCCAAAGAATAGCAAAGAGAGACCAGAGGGCCTTCTTAAATGAACAATTCAAAGATATAGAGGAAAATAATAGAAAGGGAAAAACCAGAGATCTGTTCGAGAAAATTGGAGATATTAAAAGAACATTATGTGCAAAGATGGAAATGATAAAGGACAAAAATGGTAGTGACCTCACAGCAGCAGAAGACATAAAGAAGAGGTGGCAAGAATACACAGAAGAATTATACCAAAATGATTTGGATACCCCAGACAACTCAGATAGTTTGGTTGCTGAGCTTGAGCCAGACATCCTGGAGAGTGAAGTCAAGTGGGCCTTAGAAAGCATGGCTAACAACAAGGCCGGTGGAGGTGATGGAATTCCAGTTGAACTATTTCAAATCTTAAAAGATGATGCTGTTAAGATGCTACACTCAATATGCCAACAAGTTTGGAAAATGCAGCGGTGGCCAGAGGATTGGAAAAAATCAGTCTACATCCCAATCCCAAAGAAGGGCAGTGCCAAGGAATGCTCCAACTACTGTACAACTGCACTCATTTCAAAAACTAGAAATGTTATGCTCAAAATCCTCCAAGGTAGGCTTCAGCAGTATGTGAACCAAGAACTCTCAGAAGTGGAAGTTGGATTTCGAAGGGTTATTTATTTATTTATTTATTTATTTATTTATTTATTTATTTATTTATTTATTTATTTATTTATTTATTTATTTATTTATTTATTTATTGGACTTATATACCGCCCCATAGCGCTACAAGCACTCTCCGGGCGGTTTACAATTTTAATTATACAGGCTACACATTGCCCCCCCAGCAAGCTGGGTACTCATTTTACCGACCTCGGAAGGATGGAAGGCTGAGTCAACCTTGAGCCGGCTACCTAGGATTTGAACCCCAGGTCGTGAGCACAGTTAGAGGAACTAGAGACCAAATTGCTTACATGCACTGGATTATGGAGAAAGCCAGAGAGTTCCAGAAAAAAACAACTATTTCTGCTTTATTGACTATGCAAAAGCCTTTGATTGTGTGGACCACAGCAAACTATATGGCAAGTTCTTAAAGAAATGGGAGTGCCTGACCACCTTATCTAGGACATAGGCATCCATCACTCTCAAGAGACTATGGTAACATGCTCTGAATCGAGGAGTGCCCTCTCCAGAGCATGAAGCCTGGGTAAAGTAATATGGTGGCTAGGCTGTTACCCAAGCAGCAGATCCCCCCTCTCCACATTGCTGAAAAGGTCCAATGGAAAGGCAAGAGCCAATACAACTGGTTCCAGCAACATCGCAGGACTTGGCAGAACGACATGAACTGCCTTCAGGACTCCAGCTCTGGATTTTGCCTCTAGGTTAACTAGAGGGACAGATGCTGAAGATGAGGCTCCAATACTTTGGCCATCTCATGAGAAGACTCCCTGGAAAAGACCCTGATGTTGGGAAAGTGTGAAGGAAAGAGGAGAAGGGGACAACAGAGGACGAGACGGTTGGACAGTGTCACTGAAGCAACCAACATGAATTTGAACCAACTCTGGGAGGCAGTGGAAGACAGGAGGGCCTGGCGTGCTCTGGTCCATCGGGTCACAAAAAGTTGGATATGACTGAATGACTAAATAACAACAAAATGGTTATCTTCAAAATTTCTATCTCATAAGTGATAGAGCAAATTTTCTTTAAGTGTTGCACCAAAGCTACTAAATTCTAATTACAAGGAAGGAGATTTTTACTAAATATTATGAAGAACCTCTGAATTATTCATATTATTTGACCAATAGAGCAGACATTGTAGTGAGAAAAAGAGATTTTAAAGCAAAGGTTGGAATACCTTCTGTCAAAGATGCTGTCATCATGGATTTCTTGGGCTAGATAATCTCTAAGGTGTGTTCTGGTTCAGTGATTGAAAATATAGTTGGTTCTGTTTGCTTGGAAGTCCTGGGAGAACAGAAAAAACATAGTCCTAACCAATGGAATAAGGCCAATACTGCACATTTGTCCCTAACATCTGTTCTTTCCTATTCATCTATAGTTAGCTAGGCATCTCATTTTAAAAATAAGTTTCTGAAAAATTCACTCCTTGGTACTATTCCTGTTCAGTAGCTTGTTAACAGATTCAGGGGAAACACAATTCAAGTGTTAGGAAATATGTTTTGAAATAACATATTGCACAGTTTGGAGTCATAATCCCCCCCCCCCAGCTTTTCCAGCTGAGAAGAGGATTTCATACATATATGCAGTTCTGCTCCTGATAGTACACTCCCTCTAATGCTCCATGTAGAAAGTAAAAATTGGAAATGCCAGCAATGTTAGCACTCCTATGGTGTTTCACATCTAGTATGCTGAGGTTGAAAAAGTACACATCTCTCAGTTAAAAAGCTTTGGTTGGGCTTGAGCCTTCACAAAAAGGAAGGCTCTGTGAAGCTCCACAAACTTTAGTAGGGCCTGCAATGGAATAGGTCACCAAGAACCAGTAGATTAATGGCTTGATACGAATTAGAAAGAGACCTGCAGGTTCTGCAGCATTTAGACATTATTTTACTTACACCAAGGCTAGAATTAGATAAGTGAAACAGGTTTTCTTATAATACACATATTTGGTTCACGACATTGATGTCTTATCCAATAATATAGTTAGAACAAATACACTTGTGAGTGTTTAATGAATTATGCATCTGGAATAAATAAAAACAGTTACTTTTTCTGAAAGTAAGGTATATTTTCTTCACATGCAAGTTTGTATCCAAAGCATTATTCACTTGTTACCAGTCTTTCATGCCTGTTTGCAACATCAGTGCCTTACCCCCACGTGAATATTGAAAAATGGAACAAGATTCAATCTACTTTGTTTCCTATTCTACTGGATTGCTTTTTCTCTCATTTCTCTCATTTCCACTCATTTCTTCAAGAGTAATATAATGAAATAGTTGCATTATTGGAAACTTTGGACAGCTCCTTAGGCACATATCTATTTTTGAAATAAGGGAATGAACTGGTTTTCAGTATGTATTTGGTCATTAATTACCATTGTATTAGATTCCTAATTACTCTTCTAAAAGCTCAATGCAGATAAGTTTATCAAAAGAATATCTCAATGGATGCTGGCTTTGATGAATTCTGTAAATTTCCATGGTGATGACCATTGTCTTGTTAGTATTTGGTTATGTTACTGTTCATTGTAAAGCAAAAAAGCAAAGTGTGCTGCTTATATACCACCCCATAGTGCTTCAAGCACTCTCTGGGCGGTTTAGAAGTTAATTATGCAGGCTACACATTGCCCCCCCCCCAGCGAGCTGGGTACTCATTTTACTGACCTCGGAAGGATAGAAGGCTGAGTCAACCTTGAGCCGGCTGCCTGGGATTGAACCCCAGGTCGTGAGCACAGTTTTGGCTGCAGTACAGCACGAGGCTCACTATTAAACAGTTCAGTGATTGAATCTTAAAAATTGTATTTTATTTTCTTCCTGGTTGTTGCAAAAAAATTATAAGTGACAGGTTTGGCACCCTAGCTTACTTCTGAAGAACCAGGTCTTTTGATCCTATGAACTGCACTTTTTTTCAACATAGTATGCATTTCATATGCAACATAGTATGCATTTCATATGCAACGTGGTTGCATGTTCATTTCGTTTCTTTTCTTCTAAAGGTATGCAGTCTTGATTTCATAAGTTCCTGAAAGGAGTTCAAATTGGACTACAAAGACAGAGTCATTCAGTATGCATCTGTGCAGTAAAGGATGTGAAATCTGGATTATTAGGATATTGTTAACTTCAAAGTGTAATCTATGGAAAATACATTGTCACTGAAAAAATAAATACAATTTTCCACCACTTAAAGTGCATTGATAGCAAACACTGGTTTTTGAATTAATAATTTTTACTAAAATTTACTCATATGTTTTATGGAACAAAGCAGGAAGTTATGTGGTCCTTTTGCAAAGTTCAGAAATGAGGTTGGGCAATACCTTTGTTCGACCACTGAAATCTCCAAAACAAGACATGGAAGCAAATCTGTTTCTGACATTTTAGTGGTTTAATAAAGGTGTCACTCACACTTGTTTCTGGATTATGATTCCTTCAATTATTTGAGTAAAAAAGTTACCAAACAAAGCCATTAAAAAGTTATCACTTTGTCAGGACTATAGTGAATTAATACAAACAACACAGAAGTATATTAATGACAATGAGTTGTTTGCAGCTTGTTAAAAGCTACTTGAAATATAAATATTTATATTGGATATCTGTTTGTGTTAGCTTCTTAATACCTACATTATAACCTTATTTGTGGCACATTCTTTTATTGAGTTTATGTTATGAGGAAATAGAGGGGAGGTCTATTCATGGGTAAGATTGTTGGTAAACAGATCAACAAAGCAAACAAGTCTGTATTTCATGAACTTAGTGTCTAACTACAGTGGACTCTTGACTTACAGACGGCTTGACTTACAGACTTTTTGAGTTATAGACTTCTCTGGCCGCAAAATTTAGGTTTGACTTGCAGACTGAGATTTGACTTACAGATCAGAAAAAAACCAAAATGGAACAAAAACGGCCTGTTACAGGATTAATCGGTTTTCAATGCACTGTAGGTCAATGAAGACTTGACTTACAGACTTTTTGACTTGAGAACCGCCTTCCAATACGGATTAAGTTCACAAGTCAAGACCCCACTGTACTGAGCTGAAGGGATTAGTCTAGATGCAGTGCTGAAGTGATCAGAGCACCATGAAAGCACCAGAGGGGAAAAACAAGCTTTTCCACCCTTTCTAGGTTCAAGCTTAGACCAAAGGTGTTGGAAATACAGAGGAATATTCCTGACCTCAGAGGCATTACAGTGGCAGGAAATCATAGGAACCAAGTGACTGAAAATTCAGGCTTGGCTATCAAGCCAAAGCTTGGAGAGAATGGTATCTAAAATACAGAAGATAGTACCACTCATTTTCACTGCAAATTCTTTTCATCTCCCACTATTAGAGTAAATATGTGTAAATGTATATTGGGATATGTACTGTAGCATTTGCTCATGCCATAGCTCATATTCTTCTTTTTCTCCAGTATTTCAGAAATGGAATGTATATGTAATAATTACGCTTCATTGGAAAATAAAATAAAAAGGTTTAACTAGAATTTCTACTTACTATGATTTATCCTATTCCATTTAGTGCAAAGCTGCACATCACTTGAAAACCTAATTGTATTTTTATAATCTATGAAAAAAATTAACTCATTTCGCTCCATAGTTCTAGCAGTTTTAATTTATTGGCAGGATAGAATATCCTATCAACTTCTCACATTTGATACCATTTTAATGTCAACTTTATATGTTCAGTGTTTACCAATTGCATTTCTTCCTTTATCCCAGTGGCCCCTTTAATTTCTACTTTTCTAGATCATAGGGTTGTGATCACATTTGACAGTGGCAGGATGGACATAAAATACTTTGCTGTAAATGCTTGTAACAAGATGTGGTTGCAGTTTCTTTTTCCTTTGAGCACAATTCTCTTTAGCTGATGTGCATGACTTTGAAGGTTATGGCTGCCCAGTGTCGGTAATTCACCAGTGCATCTGTTTACAAGGTTATCTGTTTGATAGTTATTGAAGTAAACACAGTATTCTGTTTCTAAATTGCAACAGAGGATTGTTGTGTCCTGGAAAGCAGTGTTACAGCAACTTTCTTATGCACAGCAGCATGATGTATTTGACCAAATGAGGAAATAATTTCACTCCACTTCCATGGTTCACTGTAAAGAACAGCCTGAATAAAGCTATTCAATAATTATATAACCTGTAAGAAGATGTAAAGCCCTCAAGCCTTTTTTGCTATGAAAAAATACCAACAAGAAACAATATATGTAATTATTATATTTAAACAAACTTAGGAGTAACTTTGAATGGAATATAACATGAGAAATGTCATGTGACTTGAATACCCTATTTGTTGAAGCTTGGGTTCTGCATAGTCTTTAGTCCCTTAACACACTGCAGCGTTCAAAATATTCCCAACCTAGTTGTGTTTCACACATGAGGAAAGGCTCTGTGATTATGTAGTTACTATCTCATCTCGTTGAAAGAGCAGCCTCTCTCACTCTAATGTATGCCCTCCAGGGTTTGGGCAGTCACTTAATTTATTGTTCAATATGTGGGTCATGGGGATTGCCAAAGAAGAGATTGTTGCATCATTTGATGAGAGAAAATCCAATTTGAATATGCTAAAGGAATACAGACAGTTCCATGAGGAGCTGATAATCCTTTACTCTGAGAGAATATGTTGCCAAAAGCTGAAATACAAGCCTGAGCCTGATGAAGGAATATTTTCATCCTGTATGTAAAGGTACTCTTTTGTTCGAAGTAGTGCAAAGTATTCCAATCAAAAGTCTCCCACTGGGTATGTTTATATGCAAGTGGAAATGTAGTCTGTAGCACTGGAGGGAGACTTCATATTTGCTGTGCTATTTTCTGTGGAGAGTTCTTTCATTCATTTCTAATGTCTGTGGGCTAAAATCATCCTCATGCAAGAGAACTAAACTATTGTGGATCTGTAGAATATAATATTTAAACTCATTTTCTAAATATATATTTAATGGTAGTAAAATGCAAACATAGCTTCATAGTGTAAAAAATAAAAAAAATGCTAGAAGGAGATGCCTTTCATAACTCTGTATGGAATATTTTCACATTTAGGAAATCATAATGGAAAAATGCTGTGTGCACTTCTTATTCAGCTTGTGCCTGTTCCTGTTCTGAAAGTTGAAAGGAGGCAATGGCACTGGATTTCTAAGGTGGTAAGTTTGTTACTTGGCAGTGTGCCATTGAACTCTGAATACCACTGATGTGATCATAATAATTTACTCAGCACCATCCCATACTCTTGCTGGGAGTTTGTCTTGTACAATGTGCAACTCATGTATACAGCCATCCATGCAAATCTTTCCACAGGCTGATGTTTATAGCAGAAGACTTGCCTTGACCTTTTACAGGAGAAGGGACTGGTATAAAACATCTCAGTGCCTGATGTAGTTCTGGTTTCTGTTAATTAATGCCAGTGAAAGTTTTCGGTGGGATCTCATGACGGGGCATATTCTTTAAAGATGGCTGTAATATTTACCGGGTCATAACACATTTTTCCAGGCTGTTATTAAGACTGTGGCATAAGGTTTGCATTCCTCATGAAATTTGTAATGGGACACCCTACTATTTTTTCTGATATATCCATGAGGGGGTTTGGCCTATGGGATGTAGTTTTGTGCGATTCTAGTTCTGTAGTGGTTGGGTAAGTTGCTCACTGTGTTTGAGCATTTCTGAGCGGGAAGGTGAACAAGCTGCCCACTTTTAGTTTAAGGTTTATGGAAAGAGATAACA
Organism: Pogona vitticeps; assembly: GCF_051106095.1. Taxonomy (NCBI): domain Eukaryota; kingdom Metazoa; phylum Chordata; class Lepidosauria; order Squamata; family Agamidae; genus Pogona; species Pogona vitticeps. The sequence continues at coordinate 41,652,159 of NC_135788.1, read as the reverse complement.
GGACAGGTGGTTTCTGCTAGTATGGCCTTGTTCCATTAACTTGCCATTTCTGCATTTTGTAATTTACAGGTACAGAATGTGAAAAGTTAATTTTGTCAAGTACACCTGATTTAAGAGATACTTAGGTGGTGATGGTGGCAGGATAAACTAAGGACTCTGCTGGCAGCTTCTTGTAGTCTTGCACCACTGGGGCAGCTGCAAAGTGGGACCTCCAATCCACTTTCCACTATTCTGCACTAGCACTGTTGGCTAGGGAAAGGGTTCTTCAGCTTCCCAGATTAGCAGGATCAGGTGAAACAGAAAGCCACAAGGTTCTTCTTCCTCCACTATTTCTGGTAGAGTAACTCAGAATACAGCAAGCTGTGCAATGTAACAGCAACATGAGGGACGTGGTGGCGCTGTGGGCTAAACCGCAGAAGCCTGTGCTGCAGGGTCAGAAGACCAAGCAGTCGTAAGATCGAATCCACGCGACGGAGTGAACGCCCGTTGCTTGTCCCAGCTCCCGCCAACCTAGCGGTTCGAAAGCATGCAAATGCGAGTAGATAAATAGGTACCATCTCGGTGGGAAGGTAAACAGCGTTCCGTGTCTAAATCACACTGGCCATGTGACCATGGAAAGATTGTCTTCGGACAAAACGCTGGCTCTATGGCTTGAAGAGCGGGATGAGCGCCGCCCCCTAGAGTCGGACACGACTGGACAAAAATTGTCAAGGGGAACCTTTACCTTTTTAATATCATTGAAAATGTCTGAACGCTAGTGGCAAGCAAGCCAGTTGGTCTGCATTTACAGGTTGAGGCAAAATTTCAGTGTACATTTTAGCAGAGGGGTAGCAACATATGTTTTGTGGGCAGCCCCATGCTTTCTTGGAGGAGGGTGTTTGAGGATGTCCTGTAAAAGTGGATGGGAGGCTGCCTGTGAAGCTGACATGTAGCTCACCCCTGTGGCACAAATTACATGGAGACTTTGCCTGAACCTATAGAACTACTGGATTTCATCCTTACAACCAACTTGTGAGCATTTCCACTGGCACTGTTAGCTCATCCATAAATTTTAGGACTTGACTCCTAATTTTCAGGCTTGACTCTTGGATCTGCCCTCTGCAGCAGTAATGCTGAAAAACACAAAATTTATCTATAATAATAACATAAAGCCATTGAGTTGATTTTGACACTGTGCAGTATATCACAGAAGTGAGTACAGCCCCTCACATTTCATAAATATTTTAGTATATCTTTTCATGTCACAATGCTGAAGAATTTACACTTGGCTTCAATGTAAAGCAGTGAGTATACAGGCTGTATAACAGTGTAAATGTGTTGTCCCCTCAAAATAATGCAACACACAGCCATTAATGTCTAAATCGCTGGCAACAAATGTAAGTACTCCCCTAAGTGACAATGTCCAAATTGGGCACAAAGGGTCAATATTTTGTGTGGCCGCCATTATTTTCCAGCACTGCCTTATGCCTCTTGGGCATAGAGTTCACCAGAGCTTCACAGGCTGCCACTGGAGCCCTCTTCCACTCCTTCATGATGACATCACAGATGTGGTGGATGTTAGAGACCTTGCGGACCTCCACCTTCTGTTTCAGGATGCCCCACAGATGCTCAATAGGGTTTAGGTCTGGAGACATACTTGGCCGGTCCATCACCTTTACCCTCAGCTTCTTTAGCAAGGCAGTTGTTTTGGAGGTGTGTTTGGGATTGTTATCATATTGAAATATTGCCCTGCGGCCCAGTCTCCGAAGGGAGGGGATCATGCTCTGCTTCAATATGTTACAGTACATGTTTGGCATTCATGGTTCCCTCAATGAACTGTGGCTCCCCAGTGCCGGCAGCACTCATGCAGCCCCAGACCATGACACCCCCACCACCATGCTTGTTGGCAGGCACGACACACTTGTCTTTGTACTCCTCACCTGGTTGCTGCCACACATGCTTGACACAATCCAAACCAATATCTTGGTCTCATTGGACCACAGGACATGATTCCAGAAACCCATGTCCTTAGCTTGTTTGTCTGCAGCAAGCCACATGCGGGCTTTCTTGTGCATCATCTTTAGGAGAGGCTTCCTTCAGTGAAGACAGTGCTGGAGACCAGTTTGATGCAGTTTGCAATGTATAATCTGAGCACTGACAGGCTGACCCCCAACCCTTCAACCTCTGCAGCAATGCTGGCAGCACTCATACATCTATTTCCCAAAGCCATCCTCTCGATATGATGCTGAGCACGGGCACTCAACTTCTTTGGTTGACCATGGCGAGGCCTCTTCTGAGTGGAACCTGCCCTGTTAAACTGCTGTAGGGTCTTGGCCACCGTGCTGCAGCTCAGTTTCAAGGTTTTGTCAATCTTCTCATAGCCTAGGCCATCTTTATTTAGAGCAGCAATTCATTTTTTCAGATCCTCAGATAGTTCATTACAATGAGATGCCATGTGGAACTTCCAGTGACCAGTCTGAGAGGGTAAGAACGATAACACCTGCTCCCTCTTCACACTTGAGACGTGTGACACTAACAGGTCTCATGACACTAGGGAGGGAAAATGGCTACACTGTCCCCCAGAACTCATAAACCACTTCTGAGAACAATATACTTAGAAAGCCCTGAAAAGGGTCACCATTAGTCAAAATCAACTTGATGGCTTTATGTTATTATTATAGATAAACTTTGTGTTTTTCAGCATTACTGCTGCAGAGGGCAGACCCAAAGGCTCTTTTCCTACAATACAGAGGGAGAAATAAAACTTTTGATCTCTGGCTATGCAGACAGGTACCTAACTTTACTGAGCATAGTCAACAATAAAAAGTTATTAAAGTTAAAAGAAGTTACTAAATAATGTTTCTTGAAGTTTGTTACATTTTGATTTATTTCTTTATTGAAATTTTTCTGTTACAAATGGGTGTTTACATCTGATGGACTAACAGTTAGTAGCCCTAGTAACAGCACAGAAGATGGGGGGAAAGAACAGTTTTGCCAAGATTAAGTTCAATATTTTTACTTTATTTGATAGCCATTTATCTTCAGTATTTGAAAAGTAAAAAAAAACGAAGAAAGAAACACACAAATTCTTACATGGCACCTCAGTGTTATTGTGGTTGTCATCATGGTAAAGTTAACCATATCAGAACCTGTTGAAATAATTTATTTATTCTTTTATTGATTTTTAATGGAACTTTGCCAAGTCAGTCAGGTCATCTGCAACCATCAAAAAAAACTGATCATGTGCTCAGAAACAGTCATTGAAGCCTGCATAGAGGTCTGTTAGCTATTTGCCATCAATACAGCATACTCTGTAATTATGTCCTGGGGGACGAAGTTCCAGAAATACCTACCAGGCCAGAGTATTATAATGCTGTCAGGGTTCTGTACCAGCAGCAGAAAGGAACATTTGTTATTTTTTAAAAAAGAAGTTGTGAAATAGAAGAGCAAGGAAAAATAAGATTGCCATAGAAAAGGAAGATAGATGTACCGTAACTGTATAAAATAGTGTTATTTCTTTCTAAGGCACCAACAAGTAAACTTTAAAAGATGTTTCAGATTTATTTTGAAGCAAAACAATAATACAATCAAAATCTTCAAAGACAGCAATTCAGAAACCAAGTAGGAAAATAAATGAATTGTCAAAACTGTTTATATGCATGCATATGACTGGGCATATAACTTTGTTTTAAATAATGTCACAAAGAGTGGACTATTTTCAAACTAAGTGATTTTAATCTCTTTTTTTCATTAGCTATGGGCTGTGTCTGAATATATAGGATACTAGTATTTACTATATTATTTATTTACTATATTATTCATTTATTTATTTTACAACTAAACAGACCAGATACTTAATGGAAGTGTTACTTTCTGTTCTTCTTCTGGCTCTTTACCTATATTCATCCATGATTTCTTCTAGGGCTGTGCAAATGATTAAGACAAATCTGAACGTTATCAGGCCAATTCAGACTGGTGTGGATTAGATCCAAACCATGCCATATCAAATCAAGTCCAAATGTGGTCAAACTATTCAGATTAATCTATTATGGGTATGGGACAGTGGATTTGGGGCTGGATTTAGGATGGACTATAACAAATGGGTCAACTTACTTTGGCAGCTTGAAGGAGCCATCAGGATGTTTTCTGGCCATTTAGTTAATTTAAAGCTATCTGACTGAGCATTACAAAAGCTATACTGTATACAGTATATTTGAGAGATACATGGGTGGAGGTATACAGAGGAAAAAATTATTCCTAGGAGCAGCTCTGCCTTGGATAGAATTCTTCAGGATGTTTCCTAACAAAATTCTGGATTAGCCAGTTTCATCACCATCATCACCACCATCATCATAGCACTGGAAGGGACCCTATGGATCACTGAGTCCAGCCCTTGCCAAGGGGAATCAAACTCCCAACCTCTGGCTCCCCAGCCAGATGCCTAAACCACTGAGCTATTCAGCAGTGACCACAATGGTAGACTTCTGGGTAGTCTGTCTGGGATGGCAACATGGTGGTCAAGTAGGTAATTTCATATATTCACAAGAAATTATTTTCTTTTAGTCAATTTAGGTTAGACATAGGCAATGAGGTTGTGCTACCTGTAAACTATCACTTGCGTCTCTTTTAATCCCAAGTCTTCCTGTCCTTTTCAAAACAATATGGATGCTTTATCTAAGATACAAGTGTGGTGTCAATCAAAGTTACAAAGCACAAGTATGCAAAGTATACAAGCACAGAACGCTAATTTCTCTTTAGTAAGATGTGGTGGAAGAAATGGTTGAGTGACTGAGGGTAGTGCCATAATACTTTACTTCAGAGGTGGCAATATACAGTCCCCTGAACCCCCTTCCACCTTCACCTTTGAATCCTGAAAAAAAGCTCCCAAGTGGTAAACTGCATCCCCAGAATTTCCAGGAAAATCCAATTTGCTATTTAAATGTACAATCTTCCTGTTCAAGCTGACAGTTGATAAAACTGATTTTTCAGTTTCAGCAAGCTAATCAGCTGATGATTGGGACATTGACAAGTAGATTGGCTGCAGGAACAGAAACCCGGTTCTGATCCCACAGCCAGCTTGCTTGTCAATGTCCCGTGGATCAGTTGTTCAGTGGAACATTGTGTTTTAACAATAAATCAATGAATATTAATTGATTCATCACTAAAATGTAGTGCTTCATCCATTTGTCAATTTTGATGAATGATGAATCCCGATGAAGACCATTTTTCCAATGCATCCTGATCTCTAATATAGAACATGCCAGTAATCCTGACATGTGCCCAGATGTAGCCCAAAACATGGGCCACATTTTGGCTATACCTTCTTTTCTGTCATCAGCTGTTGAGGAAGAAGTGTTTTGTAAAGGTGATGGCTTTAAATTGCCTATTTAAGATCAAACCATCCTCACAAAGCTAGTTTGCAACAATAGATCTTCCCTGTGGAAACCCGTTCCTCTTATAGCAGTTGAGAGGGCTGCAACTGCTAAACCAAAGGAAACAGGGAAGCTTAAAGAGGCGATAATCTGTTATTTAAGAAGTTCTGGGATTTCAGCCCGGTGAACTACCTCCATTACTCCATAGTCCCCATCAGGTAAACCTTCCTGGGTTGCTACTTCCCAGGTCACAAACCTCCCTCTCCCCCAGTCCTCCAAGTTCACTAGGCAGTGACATGAGTGCCTCTTCTTAGTGTTCTTTAAACTGAACACTAAAAACTGGTTGAATCAGCCTTTTGGAAATAAGGACAGTGATCTCCAGCTGCCTTAACCAGTTCCTGTCCTATTTGACATATTGTAGAAAATAAATGAAGAGGAAAGACTAGATGAAGGTAATCACATTTAAATTTTTTAAATGTTAAAAAATATTACATGAAAAAAAATAGAATGGGAGAGCCAAAGGGCCATAAAGATATGGGAATTGACGTGGGGCTCCCGTGAGTGCTGTCTTGATAATCCCACTTAAATAAGATAGTATTTTATTTCTTTATTGCATTTCTGCTCCACCTTTTTACTACAGAGTAATGCTTATGGTAAATTATGGTCATAAAACCTGGCTGTTTAAGCAAGGCTTCCCTCCACCCACTGTCTGAATTTTATTATCTTGTGCTTTCTCCCATCTTGGATCATTCTTTATTTAGTAATATACTGTTATGATTTTAAATTGTTAATTGTTACATGATATGTTGTTACCTGCCCATAGTAGTCTATAGCAGTGGTCCCCAACCTTGGGCCTCCAGATGTTCTTGGACTTCAACTCCCAGAAATCCTGCCCAGCAGAGGTGGTGGTGAAGGCTTCTGGGATTTGTAGTCCAAGAACATCTGGAGGCCCAAGGTTGGGGGCCACTGGTCTATAGGACTAGATGGGCTACAAATAAATAAATAAATAAATAAATAAATAAATAAATAAATAAATAAATAAATAAATAAATAAATAAATAAAAGAACAATAAAAACAAGTTGAGAGCAGATACATTAATAAAGTCATTTAAAAATTGATACAGTAATGACATAATCAAAGGTTTAATAAAAGCAACAAGAATGGGAACTGATCATAGCTCTGAAGGCAATGCATTCCATGGGGAGTGATGCAGAAGAAACATCTCCTGTGTGTCTGTCAAAGAGGCTTCACCAGGTGTTGGTATTGTCAAGAGGACCTCTCCTGAAGATCTTATGATGTTGATAGGTTCATAACAACAGTAAGCATTAGCCAAACAACTAAGGCTAGCTTGGCTCAGGAAAGGAGCATTGTGCAAAGGTATTGCTTAGGTACATTTCTACATGGAAATTGCACAGCAATGCAGAATTAAAGAATGCCAGTCCCTAAGTTTGATTTTTTCCCTACTAACCACCAGTAGCATCCATCTTGTTAAGATTGAAATTTAGCTTGTCCACTTTCATCCAGGCCATTATCCATCTATATTGACTGTTTCCTTGGTGTTTGATAACAAGGCACAGCAGAGTGGCATGTCATCAGCATATCCTGATATCCTTCTAAAAAGTTTGAATTGCCTGTCCCAGAAGTATTATGGGGGTGGAGATCAAGAATAAGCAAAGTATGAACTACGTGTGGCACACAGTGTACAGTTCTCTCTGGAATTTTTAAATTAAATACACTCCAGAGAGTTGCAGGCTGCTACAGAAATTTTGTGGCAAACCACTAAATGGCTGTTTATTCCACTGATGAGTGTTAAAGTATTGAGTATGTTATTGTTATTGATTGGCAGAGGAAATCTTCAGGTATCTCCAGTTGCAAGCCTCTCCACCACCCCTGTGGCTCTATGTAATCAATTTTTTCTTTGTCATTTAAATAGCCTTTGCAATCAACTATTTCTCCTTCTACAATAATCACATTTGAAGTTCATGGTTCTCAAAGTTGATTTCAATTTATTCTTGATTAATTAAAATTAAATTAATTAAATAATTAAAATTAAGTGGGTTTAAGATGAAAATACTGAATTAAAATTTAATGAACTAAAATTAGTGTTTTGTAATAATGATTACTCAGGTCTGAGTGGGATTGTTGCTAAGACAGGAATTTTAGTATAATAAAACCAGAAACAATGGTTGAAATGTCAGTAGTATTCAGTAGCAACTAAAGCAGGGTTGCTGAATCAATGGAACTCACATACTCATGGGCTCTCCAAATCACAATTGATTAAGTGGACCTTCTGTAACTGTGACTTACTACTAGATATCAGTCTCTCTCTATGTGTTGTATATATGTATAAAATGAGAAAAATTCTATTAAGCTCAGCTCATCTTTTTAGACCATAGCTTCTTTAGGTGTGTGGCCCATGAGCACTGCTTCCTTTAGAAAAAAAAATACCCCTGTCTTATAAGGAAGTATTTATCCCCAAACACATTCAGAGAGGGTTTCAGATTCGTTGTACACTGGTGGTTCACATCAGCCCTCAGTCTAAAAGTTGCAAAGAGAGTGATTTGTCCACGATAACGGTGTCATGTGTAACCTCTCCATCTTCAGATCACCAGCTTTTCCAGAAGATAATACAAAAGGAAAAGAATGCATTCTGACATGTGATTAATTGGGACAGGTCGATGTTGGTTATGGCTGATGTGAAATCCTGGGTCTTTGTTGACTGAACAAACCTCCATATGAATGTTGAAGTTCCTTTGAACAATATTCCTGGATGATTCAGTGCCATATCAGTGTTTGTCCCAGCTAGCTCTAGAAGGAAGACAGTAGGATAGAGTATACATCAACAGAATCCCAGCAGTGTTCTTGTCACTCAGCTGCAGTAGCATACATTTGGAATTGGCAGACTGCTGGATGGGAAATGGAGGTAATGAGGTTGAGTTTTTATAGGCTGCAGCCACTCCACCTCTCTGCCCTCAACACCCAGCCTGCTGTAATGACCACATGGACAGAACTCTGTAATACAAACCAGGTCCTGGATGCCCTATTGTTCTTCCTACAACTGGCCTGTCATTGAAACAAGGATTTTTAGTCAGGAAGATCTACATTCATTGTCTTCATGGCTTGTTTGCAACAAGGAGGGAAAGCACAACAGCCAGCGGCCTGTGCTCCTTTCCCTGGAATGCCCAGATTGGCATTTTGCACCATATCTCTCCTTGCTTTGCTTGCTCCAACAGTGCCTCCATATTTTCATTCTTCCAGACACATCTTTGTGACCCAGTAGAATAGGAATTCACTCAGTTCCTAGTTGCCACTCTTTGAGACAGCACCCATTGCAGTCTGTCTGACAGTGAAAAAAATGGCCAGAATAAATGTTGTCACCTAAGAAGTTACACTATTGGTTGTTGTCTAATTGGCAGTACCCCTACTTTGAAGCAGTCTTGCTGCACAATGGCAGCAGTTTTCTTTATAATACCAAAGTTGACACTGAAACCAATGAGGTTGGACATTGAGCTGATTTGAAGATGGGCTCCTTCTACCAACCAAATCTATTTGTAGGCAGGAGAGCCTACAAATGGCAGGCAGAAATCCATGTGGGCTGTGGGCAAGAGCCCACTTTATCTGCTTCTTCCCACTGACATTTTTTCAGTAGCTGCTTTTCTTCCTTTTGTGTATATATACAGACAAGATGGAACAAAACTACAGCAAAAATAACCACTTTTTTTTTCTATTTCAGGAAACCAAGAATCTCTCTTGGAGGCTTGAATGTACCTGGAGACCAAGATTTCTTCAAACAATGGAAGATTACCAGTAAATATTAATTAAGCAGAGAGAAAGCTGCTAATGTAATAGAGTAAGTGAGTAGATGAATGTTTTGCCATCTATACTGCAGATCTGTTGATAACATATGGCCTGCAGCCTTTTAGAATGTATTTCTGAAAACGTTTATGCATTATGAATGTTCAGCCTTCCTGAATGGGCATGTGGAAAGTTTGTGGAAAGTTCCCTTACCCTCTCTGTCTCAGCATTCACACATTACTGTCAACCAAAATGACACAAAGAATTATCCAGGACTACTCAGAGGCAGTTCTCCTTGTCCAGTTTTTGCCTATGGTAAATTTTTGCCTCTTGGTAAATTTTGCCTCTTGCCAAAATGCCAGAAAATTCTGCACAAACACAATGATAGAAAATTCCTTGTGCATGCATGTACTAATGTTCAAGAAACAATATATGGGCTTTGTGGGGTGCATTTCTATCAGGCAGACTAACCAGGAATTGCAAATGGAGTTGCAACCAGAAGATAGTAGATAATATATTAAAATATCACAGATGGTTATCCAAGTATGTGGATTTTCTTGCAAAGGTGAGTTTAGTGTTAATCTTACATTCACATCTCTTTCTGTCTTTTTCTCTTACATTGACCCGCTATGTGTTTAGAGATATATGTTTTAGGTTTTCGGCAAAGTTTTGTTTGCTTGAATTGTGTCTCATATCAATCGGAATGTTCTCTTTTACCACAGTTCGTGAGAAGAAAGTCTGTATTATCAACATTTCACTTTTTTAGGATTTTTCTACAGCATTCCAAAGCTCTAGAATTTCAGCACTGTTGCCTGAAAACTGGATCTGTAGTACTGATTCCATTGGATCCAGTGGATCCTTATAGTGCCTATTCCACTGGATCCTTTAAGTCCATGGTGGTGAACTTCAACATCCAGAATCCCCAGCCTTTATTGTCAGTGGTAAAGGACTATGGGAACTGAAGTCCAAAACATCTGGTGTGCCAAGGATTCACCAACCCTGCTTTAGGACTTTTCAAATCTGGGTTTAGGCTTGGTTTTAGGATTGAAACAGCCTTAGTTGCTGTGGTAGACTTACAGTGAACCTGAACAGAGGTCCTGCGTGAACATTATTCATTCATCAATTAATTTACTCACTCATTCATTCAATTTATATGCCACCTTTCTCTTTTCTCTGACATAACTTAACAATAAATTAAAACAATAAAATGAAATGCAGTTCAAACACAGTAGAATGTAATATTGAAAAACAAATAAATTGACAATAAACAGAAAAAGCTGCCATTTAAAAACCTTTACATTTCAAATCAATAATAAACATGTAAATATGCCGCATCCCATAATAGCAGTTAACTTGTCCAAACTAATTAAATCTTGCCTAAAAAAGAAGATTTGCTCATGGTAGGACAAGAGGAAAGGGCCAACTTGGCCTTTTAGGAGCAGCCACTGAAAGGACCCTCTCTTGCATAAGGACCTCCCTTTAGATACAGTTTTATAGGTCATGATCAGCACTTCAAATTGGGTCTGATCAGCAATCAGTAAAGCCATTGTTATATAGGAGTTACATATCCCCTGTAGCTGATGCCAGTCAGCAATGTGGTGGTAGCATTTTTACCAGCGGAGTTTTCTGAATGCGTTCTAAAGGCAATTTTTGAAAGCTTCTGCTTTCACTAACAGGCTTTTAAACTCATTTGTTTTTATCTGTTTCTATTGAACTTTTGTAAGTGTACATTTTTTCTCATTGTCTGGTTTAATTCAGTGGAATGTTTATATTTTGTTTTTTGTTCTGTTTTGTTTTTGAAACCACTTTTGCAAATAATTAATCTGGTGTTAAAAATTCAGTCTAGCAACTGGAGACACACACACATTCTCCCATCTTGTTTTAAGTGGGTGTATGCTTTACTGGGTCTTTTTCAGAAATGAGCTAAAAATGATTGAAGCAGAACAAGTAACCAATATAATGACAAAAACTTCAAAGTCAAGTTATAATAGAACCAAATTCTGAAGTTGTAGACCTCTTTTTAAAGAATTAAATATAGTTAGCTACAGAGCTTTGTATGGAACTGTCATAATTAATAAGCACTTCTACACAAGACTTCGTTAAATATAGTGTAATCCTAATAGGAGTTGTTACATGCATTAATTAACTTGATTACATGAGACAGAAGAAGAAAATTCTAGGAGTAACCAAAGAAACTTCTGTAACTCACTGGTCTAATAGTAATTAATTTGTCTACTACAAAACACAGGTCCATCATTATGAATTTTTAAAGATAGCTAAATGCTTGTCCATAAGATCTGATTAATCTTTTAAGTTTTTTTAACCTAATTGTTGTTGTTTAGTCATTTTAAGGGTCTTTTCCTGGGAGTCTTCTCATCTCATGAGATGGCCAAAGTATTGGAGCCTCAGTTTCAGGATCTGTACTTCTAGTGAGCACTCTGGGTTGAATTCTTTCAAAATGGATGGGATTGTTCTCCTTGCTATCCAGGGGGCTCTCAAGACCCTCCTCTGGCACCACAATCCCAAAGGATCAATTCTTTGACGGTCACCTTTTTTATGGTCCAGCTCTCACTTCCATACATTGCTACTGGAAAAACCATAGCTTTGACTATGCAGAATTTTGTTGGCAAGGAAATGTCTCTGCTTTTTAAGATGCTGTCTGGGTTTGTCATCGCTTTCCTCCCAAGGAGCAGGCATCTTTGAATTTCGTGGCTGCTGTCACCATCTGCAGTGATCATGGAGCCCAAGAAAGTAAAATCTGTCACTGCCTCCATCTCTTCCCCTTCTATTTGCCAGGAGGTATGTGACCAGTGGCCATGATCTTAGTTTTTTTGATGTTGAGCTTCAGACCATTTTTGCGCTCTCCTCTTTCACCCTCATTAAGAGGTTCTTTAATTCCTCCTCACTTTCTGCCATCAAAGTAGTATCATCTGCATATCGGAGGTTGTTGATATTTCTTCCAGCAATCTTAATTCCGGTTTGGGATTCCTCTAGTCCGGCCTTTTGCATGATGTATCCTGCATATAAGTTAAAGAAGCCGGGGGACAATATACAGCCTTGTCGTACTCCTTTCCCAATTTTGAACCACTCAGTTGTTCCATATCCAGTTCTAACTGTTGCTTCCTGTCCCATGTATAGGTTTCTTAGATAAGGTGGTCAGGTACTCCAATTTCTTTAAGGACTTGCCCCAGTTTGTTGTGGTCCACACAGTCAAAGGCTTTTGCATAGTCAATGAAGCAGAAGTCGATGTTTATCTGGAACTCTCTGGCTTTCCGCATAATCCAGCACATGTTAGCAGTTTGGGCTCTAGGTCCTCTGCCCCTTCGGAATCCAGCTTGTACTTCTGGGAGTTCTCAGTACACATCCTGCTGAAGCCTACCTTGGAGGATTTTGAGCATAACCTTGCTAGCGTGTGAAATAAATGCAATTGTACGGTAGTTGGAGCATTCTTTGGCACTGCCCTTCTTTGGGATTGGGATGTAGACTGATTTTTTCCAATCCTCTGGCCACTGCTGAGTTTTCCAAACTTCTTGGTATATTAAGTGTAGCATCTTAACAGTGTCATCTTTTAAGATTTGAAATAGTTCAACTGGAATGCCATCACCTCCACCGCCCTTGTTGTTAGCCATGCTTTCTAAGGCCCACTTGACTTCACTCTCCAGGATGTCTGGCTCAAGATCAGCAACCACACTATCTGAGTTGTCCGGGGCATCTTTCTGGTATAATTCCTCTATGTATTCTTGCCACCTCTTCTTTATGTCTTCTGCTGCTGTGAGGTCCCTACCATTTTTGTCCTTTATCATTTCCATGTTGAAAGGTCTGCCTTGGATTCCTATTGAAATCATTTTTGAGATTATATCTCTTTACATCTTTTCCCACTCTTTTGTTGACTCTGAGGGCTACTCCATTCCTTCTACGGGCTTCTTGCCCAATAGTAGATGTGATAGTCATCTGAATTGAATTCGCCCATTCCTGTCCATTTTAGTTCACTGATGCCCAGGATGTCAATGTTTATTCTTGCTATCTCCTGTTTGACAACCTCCTGCTTCCCAAGGTTCATAGATCTTACATTCCAGGTTACTGTGCAGTATTTTTCTTTGCAGCATCAGACTTTCCTTTCACTTCCAAGCATGTCCACAGCTGAGCGTCCTTTTGGCTTTGGCCCAACCTCTTCAGTAGCTCTGGAGCTACTTGTACTTGTCCTCCGCTCTTCCTCAGTAGCATATTGGACACCTTCCAACCCGAGGGGCTCATCTTCCAGTGTGATATCTTTTATCCATATGTTTTTGATTATGGGGTATTCTTGGCAAAGATACTGGAGTGGCTTGCCAATTCCTACTCCAGGTGGGTCGCGTTTAGTCAGAACTCTCCACCACGACCTATCATCTTGGGTGTCCCTGCACGGCATAGCCCATCGCTTCTCCGAATTACTCAAGCCCCTTTGCTATGACAAGGCAGCAATCCATGAAAGGATTTTAACCTAATAGAAAGCACTTTATTATCTGGGTCGTTTATTAATGTGATTGTAATTATCAAACTGAATTAGACTGTAATATGTTTTGAATGAAATGGATAGGCCATTCCAGTAAAGAAAACTTTGGTTCCAGGCTGTGAAACATTGCCATTGTGTATTATAATTTTTCTTACTGGGGTTGAAAATGTTTGAATAGATATGTTTTTCACAATAACAGACAATAGCAGTACAAATCTAGACACACTTCCTCAGAAATAATCCATTTAAGTTGCACGAGACTTTATTTTAGATGAGAGAGGCTGCAATCCTGTACATGCTTATTATGGAAGATGTTGACTCCTATTGAAGTCAGTTTTACTTATTTCCTGAGTAAACTCAAAAATAATTGGACTGTTACCTGTGCAACAGATCAGTGAAATTTTGCGTGATTGCACTTTTCCTGTCATTTAATTTGATGTCAAATAATTTCTAAACCATATAAATTCATAGTTAGAAGTTTATAAAAAATATTCTAAGTACATGGGGAACACTCTATGGAAGTTGGTTTTATGCTGGCATAGACAGCACTGGTACCAGGAATAGAATAAGAGTTTACTTCAGTTCTAGATGCCCAGGAAATAGCGTTGATGGCCTCAGTCCCAGCCATGATCTGTTTATTTTGGCATTTGGAGATTCTGCAGTGAATTAGTTTTAAAATAAGTGTAAATAAAAATGACTTACATAATTACTTAAATATGCACAGCAGATTTTCACCCAATGATTCCATTACCTTGTAGCCAAATCTGAAGTAAGTCAATTGGTTTAGAAAACACTTAAAACAAAAATGGTTTTTGCTAATACAAAATAAACTTAAAACATAATCATTTTCCTGGTGTCAATACTCTTCCTTTGACAGTTAACATAACGGCATACAGTAGCAGTAAAATAAATTAACACTTCCATCTGAAATTCAGCACCTTGTGTAATTCCTGTTGCAGAGTTTTGAATTTCAGGTAAAATTCATTTTCCTACACAGAAGACATACAGGGATTCACAGAGGAGAATAGCTACAAGTTCCCCAGATAGTCCACCCTTTTCTCCTTAACTGGCATTTAAACTCTCAATAATTCACTCAGAGACATTTTAGGAGAAATAATAAAAAGTTATTTTCCTTACAGTTGTTTCAAATTAGAGACTTGTATATAGTGCTTTCTTTACTGCACTCATATTTAGCGGCCAGATATGGGCATGGACTGCTGGTTTGGTAGCTCTTGCTAGTTTGTGCTCTGGACAAACAAATGTTTGCCACTTCCTACCTTCACCTCCTCTGGTGGGTGCCCAGTCTGTGGCTGAGCCCAGAGGAAATGGCACAGGGAAACTGGGGTGCTGCATCTGAGTGGGTGCCTACTGGAGGAAGTGGGCTGGGAAAGATGAACCAGCACGAACCAACAAACTGTCTATTTGTGCCATTTCTATTAGCAACCACACATCGACAGCAAACAAACAACTTCCCTCAACTGATGAAAGAGAGGCAGGGGTCTTTTTGAATTCAAAGGTTGGAAGGAATGATTGGTTAGTGCTGGATGGATTTGCAATCGCTTCAGTCGAGAAACATTTCCTCCCAGTCACACAAACTACAGATAGCATGCAAGGTTGCAAATAATTCTCCAACAATTCCTGTTCAAAATTCCAGTGATAAAATCCCAGGTCATTAAATGGTTAAAGTTGAATTCTCTCTGTTTCTGTCTCTTTCTCATCCTCTGTGTGTTTATGTGTATTGACATGTGTTTATACATGTTCAGATTATATTAACTGCTAAGTATAGAAAAACACTGAGATTAAGTTAGATACTGTTCTTTCATCTTCAACTACAATCTGAGAGATCTGGAATTGCTAATTTCAGTGCTCTGTTGACCATGTATATATGTATATTTCTGACACATCATTTTGGAAATTGTGCCTGGTATTCAAAAATATGTAGATTAATTTTTAGTCTATTTGAGATTCAGACTGTTAGATACCATTTATTAAACTATTAAACAATGCAGTTCCCTTCTAAGTATAATATAATGTAAAACAAATGCAATAATGGTTACTAAAATGCTGAATTAAAATACAATTTCTGTGTCATCAAACCGAAAATAGTTTGAGTCCTCTGTCACATTAGAAATAACTAATTTTTCTTGTGTTAAACAAGGTAGAGATATAAATTTACTTTGAAACTGTGAAAATGGCAAGCCAAGTGATGTTGACATCAGCCTGGTGGGGTTTGCAATTGCTGAAATATCAACTGTTACTGTTCAATTCTAATGCTGTAAGAGAGCCTGCAGCTAAATAATACATTTCTGTTAGCAGTTATTTAGTACAATCATGAAATGCAAATACATTTACATAATAATTTATCTCTTGTAGAGTGTACTTACAGAGAATATAATTCTAAGTACAGAGAAGCAAAATGGCTCCAAATGGACAAAATGTTTGCATTACATGAACATTAGCATTCTGAAGTGCTTTATATAAATATAAATATATCTATTTATTTAGCTTGCCCCCACCACTGCCAATTTTGAGAGGGCAAATTTCTTGAATAACCAATGAAAACTTAGCCAAGTTATATTTTTATACTACAGTTCCCTGACTCCCCCCAGCAACTCGACTAGTGAGTATGCTGACTGGGGATTTAATTTAGTAATAATCGTGTGCTACCAGGTCAATGGCTATTTTTTTTTCTCAGAGTTTTCCAGGTAGAGGGTACTCAGAAGTGGTTTGCCATTCCCTTCTTCTGGGAGGGGCACCCTGGGGTTATGCAGCTTGCCCAAGACCACACAGACTCTATCTGCAAGAGGCACAGAGGGGGAATCAAACTCCCAACTTCTGGTTCTGCAGCCAGATACCTAAATGACTGAGCTATCCAGCCAGCTCTGGGAGATTTAGAGACCCCAAAATCTAACATTTCAAGTTCTGGTTTACTCTTTTCTTTACAGTTCAATCTAAAACACTATATGCATTGAAGAATTAACAGTGGAAGAAGTGATTTGAACATGTGCAGTGATGTTGCTATATTCAAGTTAGTTGTTCTGGAGTAAGAACAGCTGTGGGTTAATTCACATTTTATGATGCTCTTATCTTATTTTCATGTTTTTGGAAAAAATTATTTTCTTAACACTCACAAGTTGATTTAGTTCTTGAGTTCGGTGCCCTTAAAGTTCTGGGGCAAAGCCATAGTTCTCCCACTCTAGTTACAGGCCCGCTCGTTTGGTCACTGCTATTTCCCCATGATTTCCTTCTCTTTTTCATTCCTGCTAAAGCACTGCTTAATTTTATTGTCTGTTTATACTGGAGTTTAGCAGTTTGTGAAACTCCCCATTTGCAGTTAATGTCTTCAGGGACCACTTCTGGAAAGAAGCTTTCAAGTAGCACTAAATACTTTAAAAAAAAGTTTGAGCAGAGATGTGGACTTTTTACAGATTACATAAAGAGAATCTGCTTTGATACATAAAAGAGAAGTGGGTTTTTAAAGAGCTGTTTGGAAGCAAATTCTGGTAAGCCCATTTTGACACCAAACAACAGAAAAGTATATATAGGTGCTTGGGGGGGGGGTGAGCAAATGGCCTATCTGGAAGTGATGAGAGTGAATGGATCACCTGCATCAGAATCATATAGGCAGGTTGGAATCCTAGCTGCAGCAATAATTTTGGAACTGGAAAACATTTGCCATTCAAAAGGACGACAGTGTTTTAATGACAGTGTTATCACTTTTCTCACCCAATATGCTATCAGTGGGTATTGTGGTAAGACTATACAATCTGCTGCCTGACCCACTTTCAGATATTATTGTAAATTAAGTTACAAAATGAGGACATCAGTGTGCCTCTCTGGATAAAAGTTGATTTGTGGCAGGAAATTCATTGTTCTTGGTGGTATAGTTTCAACTATAACCTTTTATGTTATTCTGAAGGCTTTTTCTCTTTGGGTATTTGTTGTTGTTTAGTTGTTAAGTGGTGTCTGACTCTTCGCGACCCCATGGACCAGAGCATGCCAGGCCCTCCTGTCTTCCACTGCCTCCCGTAGTTGGGTCAAATTCATGTTGGTAGCTTCGATGACACTGTCCATCCATCTCATCCTCTGTCATCCCCTTCTCCTCTTGCCTTCACACTTTCCCAACATCAGGGTCTTTTCCAGGGAGTCTTCTCTTCTCATGAGATGGTCAGAGTATTGGAGCCTCAGCTTCAGCATCTGTCCTTCCAGTGAGCACTCAGGGTTGATTTCCTTCAAAATGGAAAGGTTTGTTCTCTTTGCAGTCCAGGGGGCTCTCAAGAGTCTCCTCCAGCACCACAATTCAAAAGAATTCTTTGGGTATAGAGATTTGTTTTACTTTATATTCTACCTTTTTTTATTCTGCCGGCTAAGGGTAATTGATTATGTAGTGAATATACAGGGCATCACACCGAGCAATTATATTAATAAGATGTCCTCTGAATTTCTAAATGAATTCTTAATACATATTATTTATCCTATTTTATAAAACTGTTAAAGAACTTTTAAGTTCATTTTTTAAAGGATTTAAACGCCACTTCACTGGCATAGTTTAAATTAGATTATTATATGGTAGCACTAGTCCACATTTATAGCTGATTTTCCATGGACTCCTTCAGAGAAACAAATAGTGAAGAATCTCCCTTCCCCTGCTTTGGCAATAACTTTATATAAGGATTGTTAGTCAGTGATGCTGCAAGTCTATCTCTCATTCCTGCCACTTTTGGAAATCCTGAGACTTATGCTATAGCATTTATTTAGGGAAGAAGCTAACGTCGAAAAACAGTAGATCAAAGGTCCATATTTTGAATGCAGAGGTGGAGGCTGACCTGAATGTCATTGCTTTTAGGTTTATAGTTCTAACTACAACTTTTTTGCTTCAAACTGAAAATTGTTTGCCTTATTTGGGAAATAATTACACCCACTTCAAATCATGACATACACAGAAAAGATAGAAGAGGTTGTATGTGAAAATTTCAGCATCAATCTAGGCATTCAAATAATTGCAATTAATATATGAAAATTTGATTTTTAAATACTCATAATTGTACCCAGCTGCATTCAAGTGCCCTTCTTCCTGCAGGGCGAGGAAAGATCAGCAGATTAATATTGTAACTGTCAACTCCCATCCGCTTGTCTGGTGGTGCTCTATTTTGCTTTGTCTTTCAGTAATTGATAATATTAATAGAACGGTCTTAATCCCATGACTGAGGTGCATTTACAATATTCTAACATCAGTAGTCAGTGATGTCCAGTGAATCTTCTGAATGCTGTAATGTTGTGGAAGTTGTTGCTACAGTAAGCCAACATTTCTGTTTTGCAACTGAGAGCTAAATCCATCACTCCTCCTAACTCCACAACATAGCTTTTTGAAATAACTTATGTTTACCACTTCCAAGTCATATAAGATCTTTTTATTTCAGCAGGTTTATTGTAACTGGAACGAACATTTGAGTCAACCCCCTATAACCATATGACATGGTTTTTAAGAGAATTGGCTTGTATGAGAAGGCTGTGTCTAGAAAATTGGCTAGGATATAGTGTTCATCCTCCCAGCATCTAGGAGGGTGATTTATGTTATATGCTTACATTCTCATTTTCATTAAACTCTTAGACATGTCCAATGGTACCAACAGGTGCATTTTTTAAACTTCTGTTGATACTGTCATTTGAATAATTTACATATTTTCATTTATTTTTGTTACTATTTTTGTATAAACTCCACAGCATCTTAGGGCAGAACATCCTGTTATGTGATTTTTAGGAACATTTTGTTTTTAGAAAATACAAATCCCGAGAGCATAATTCGGAAGAGGAGATTGGAATGGTTATATAGGAGTGAAATTCTTTGATCTTTTTGTTTCAGCCCCTTTCCTGATAAATAATGATTCCGCAAAAAAAGACTTAGATGTTTTATCTTAGAAAATATGAAATATGTCTAAAAAGAGTAATGGTACCAGTTATCCTAACATGTAGTTTTATCCTTGGATACCAGAATATGTCTGTTGATTATTCAAAGCTTCTTATACAGTGCATTCTTTTAGGGAGCACAATTACATGAGAAGCCTAGTGGGAAAGTTTACAAGACTCCCTGGGAAAAAGTCAGTACTTACAGAGGTATATCACTTTTTCTGATCCTGTTCCACAGTTCCCAGAGCTATTATCCCACATAGTTACTATCCTATATAGCGAGTAATTATTGGTATTCAATACCAGGCCTGTTCACACTTCTACCATATTCCAAAATAGTAAGATGAGAGAATAATAAGATGCAGAGGAGACTAGTGCAGTCTCAGGCCTCTGTGCTGGTGCAGTTAGCTGTGCTTTGGGAGTGGACTTGTTTGCCGGCCATATGTTTTAGCTTCCTTTTTTTCCCTATGGGGAAGAACATACAGAAGAGTCAACACCCTCCCCTGGTATTTACAGTTATAGCTGCAATTTTTTAAAATTTTTACTTCCTCATTTCCCAAAGGTAATTAAAATGTTAATTTTTAATTACATTAAATTTAGATTGTTTTTCATTCATCAATACAAAACAAACTGCAAAAGCTGATACAGTGGTGCCTCGCAAGACGATGAAAATTACGATGTTTTAAATGGGTTTTTTTCCGCTTTGCAATGATCAGTTCCCTGCTTCGGGAACTGATTCTTGCAAAACAACGATTTTCGGCCAGCTGATTGGTGGTTTCAAAATGGCCACTGGGTAAAAAAATAATGGCTCCCCGCTCTTTTCTGGGACAGATTCCTCACTGCACAGGCAGTGAAAATGGCCGCGCTATGGAGGATCTTCGCTGGACGATGAGTTTCAAGCCCATAGGAATGCACTAATCGAGTTTTAATGCGTTTCTAAGGGCTTTTTTATTTCGCATTATGACGTTTTCGTTCTACAGCGATTTCGCTGGAATGAATTAACATCGTAATGTGAGGCACCACTGTACTTCAAACATACAGTATTCATCCTCAACCACATCCTGTAACTATAGAAGTAAGCAGAATGTTATAGTTATAATGGGAAAAAATTGTGCTATCCTTTGCTACAGTCATAATAGAATACAGTTACACTTTAGCTTTTGGGGAAAGGAATTAATTTTAAAAAAACTAGTTACTTCTGATCTGTGGCCCATGCCACAGTCATTTATTTCAAGGCAGTATTAACATGGCACCATGACATGTAGTTCTCATGATACAAAACATTGTATTGGGACAGAGATGCCATTGCTTTTAATAAAGAAAGTGGGAAATGGGAATCTAAGTTCCCTCTGAATTGATGTACTGTAGTGTTTAGTTTGTCAGAATAAGATTGGAGAGAGCCATGTTGAAGGTCACACCCAGTCATGTAGTTCACTGGCTGATTTTGGACCTGTCACTACCTTTCACTATCTTTTTTGCTGTCATGCTGAAGCATGCCTTTGGAACTGCAACAGAAGGTGTCTCTCTCCGGACTAGATCAGATGGAAAGCTCTTTAATCTCTCTAGACTGAGAGCAAAGACCAAAGTCCAACTGAAATGCATGTGGGACTTCCTCTTCACCGATGATGCAGCCATTGTTGCCCACTCTGCTGAAGACCTCCAACAACTTATGAATCATTTTAGCAAGGCCTGCCAAGACTTTGGACTAACAATCAATGTGAAGAAAACACAAGTGATGGGCCAGGGTGTGGACTCACCTCCCTCTACAGTGGTGGCTTGCATTACGACATTAATTTGTTCCAGTGAAATTGCTGTAGAACAAAAACGTTATAAAGCGAAAATAAAAAGCCATTGAAACGCATTAAAACCTGGTTAATGCATTCCAATCGGCTAAGAACTCACCGTCCAGCGAAGATCCTCCATAGGAGTGGCCATTTTCGGGTGCCTGTGCAGCGAAAAATGTCTCCTAAACACAGTGAGGAGCCATTTTGAGCACCCGGAGGCCATTTTGAAAACCCGATGATCAGCTGTTTTGATCGTCGGGAACCGAAAATCGGTTCCCAAAATAGGGAACCTATCATCGCACAGTGAAATTCCCCCATTCAAAATGTTGTTTTGCAACCGCTTTTGTGATCGCAAAAACCTCGTCGTAATGCGGATTTGTCATTAAATGGGGCACCCGTCTTGCGAAGCACCACTGTATTACCATCTCCACAAAAAAATTGGAGGTTGTTCATAACTTTGTGTATCTTGGCTCAAAAATCTCCTACACTCTCTCCCTAGATGTCGAGCTGGATATACGCATTGGGAAAGCAGCTACCGTGTTCTCTAGACTCACAGAGAGAGTATGGCTGAATAAGAAGTTGATGACATAGACCAAGATCCAGGTCTATAGAGCCTGTGTTCTGAGCACACTCCTGTACTGCAGTGAGTCCTGGACCCTTTGTGCACAGCAGGAGAGGAAGCTGAACACGTTCCATATGCGTTGTCTCTGACACATTTTTGGTATTACCTGGCAGGACAAAGTTACAAATAGAGTAGTCCTAGATCAAGCTGGAATTTTCAGCATGTATACATTACTGAAACAGCTACGCCTACATTGGCTTGGGCATGTTGTGAGAATGGCTGATGGTCGGATTCCTAAAGAGCTCTTGTATGGAGAATTAGTGCAGGAAAATCGTGCCAGAGGGAGACCACATCTGCGATACAAGGACATTTGCAAGCGGGATCTGAAGGCCTTAGGAATAGACCTCAACAGATGGGAAAACTTGACATTTGAGTGCTCAGCCTGGAGGCAGGCGGCGCATCATGGCCTCTTCCAATTTGAAGAGACCATTATCCAACAGGCCAAGGCAAAGAGGCAGTCCCGGAAGCAGCAAAATCTGGGAGCTGGACAGGGGACAGATAGTATTCGTCTTCAGTGTGGAAGGGACTGTCACTCTTGAATTGGCCTTTTCAGCCACACTAGATGCTGTTCCAAGTCCTCTATACAGAGCACGTTACCATAGTCTCTCGAGACTGAAGGATGCCTAAGTACTATCTTTCAGCTCGAGACACTACACAGAGTTATTGTGAGGACAGAATTCCATCTTTTGATAATGCTACATTAATACAACCATATTAAAGCCTTTAAAATTGTTTGTAGAACTTTATTTCAGAACTGCTTCCTCCTTTGCAGTTTTTTGCAAGCTGTAGCCATATTTTTAAAAAAGCAAAGCGTTCTGCTTATATACCGCCCCATAGCACTTCAAGCACTCTCTGGGCGGTTTACAAGTTAATTATGCAGGCTACACATTGCCCCCCCCCCCAGCAAGCTGGGTACTCATTTTACCAACCTCGGAAGGATAGAAGGCTGAGTCAACCTTGAGCCGGCTACCTGTTAATTTATAGCATCTCAGGATGTGATCAGGTGATGATTAGACATGGACACTTCATATTTGATTCCCTGACGAAATGATACCTCCCAATCCCACCCTCCAGAACTGGCTGGGCCACTTACTGGGCACTCAGCTCTGTTGTCATCATGCCAATTGCAACAGCAGCCTGGCTGACTCTTCCCTGCTTCCCTGTGTAGCCAACCACTGCAGTGTGGAAGCAGAATAGGGATTCTCCCTGCTCAGTGGTTGGCTGTGGGGAAGGTCCAGCTGGGCTGCTTCTGCTAATGGTGTGACAACAATGACAACAACAGCAGTACAAAAGTACTGCACAGAGTCTGGTAAATGGCCCAGCGAGCTGGTTCTGGGGGGCAGGATTGGGAAATAAATATGAAGATACATGTCTAGTGGTTTATCCCATGTTTTAGAACACTTTGGGCATAGTCAGGATCAATTTGTTTTCTGGTGATTATGTGGCATACAGTGGTGCCCCGCTTGACGATTACCTCGTTAGCTGAGGAAATTGCTTAACGATGAAGTTTTTGCGATCGCTTTTGCAATCGCAAAGTGATGTTTTAATAGGGAAAAATTGCTTCATGATGATCAGTTCCCTGCTTCGAGAACTGATTCTTTGCTTAACGACCATCAAAACAGCTGATCATCGGGTTTTCAAAATGGCCACCCACTGTGTAAAATGGCTCCCCGCTGTGTTTTAGGACAAATTCCTCGCTTTACAGGCACCGAACATGGCAGCCCTATGGAGGATCTTTGCTGGATGCTGAGGTATTTCACCCATTGGAATGCATTGAACCGGTTTTCAGTGCATTTCAATGGGATTTTTACTTTCACTTGATGACGATTTCGTTCTACAGCGATTTTTGCTGGAACGGATTATCCTCGTCAAGCGAGGCACCACTATATAGGCAATTAGGAACCATTCCAACTATTTTGGGTTGCTGGCAAGAGCTACTGTTCTCTTTTTCTGAGTTCAGTTTTCCATATGTTTGATTGCTAGTATTGAACTAAAGTGGTGCCGGTAGGTGTTTCATGTCACTTGGGTGTCAAGCCAATGTTAGTGGTATACTAGCTCTCAATAGATTTTTTAAAATGCAGTCTTCTTCCACTCCCCTATGGAGGGGAAAACAAAAGAGGATGCAGGGGCATGGAGGCAGAGAGGAACAACTGGGGTACATATGGTTGCTTTGAGATGTTATATGATTTCTTGTCCCAAAATCACCTGGTGCTTGAGTGTGAACAAAAGTATCATTCTAAATGGCATACTGCACCTCAAATCAACCCTGTTTAGCCTGATACAGCCTGGGAGAACTTGACTGTCTAGTTGTACTTTCAGTATATGATAAGGGAAAGTCTTCAGTACTATTGCAACTGGTTGGAATGTTTGTTTTGAAATACAGTTCATAGTCCTTTCTTTTTAATGCAGTTTTGTGTTTTTTCCTTGGAGGTTGCAAAAAACAACTTAGATGCAGTTTAATTTCTTTAGAGTGTCCCAATATGAAAACACGTCCACTTCTATCAGTCTCTCCTGACAGGTTTTGTTATTTCATGTTGACAACTTATGTTTTCACATTTCACCTGCAGATTAGTGCACTAAGCTGAAAGATGAATTGTGAGCCTCTCTGGCCATTCAACATCTTTGTGCTGTCAATTTGCAGCTGCCAGAACCAAGATGAGGACAAGGTGAATAAGGTGGTTTCTTCAGTCAATTTCTTGATCAGCTGCTTTGTCCAAATCTCAAGAAAGGTAGAGCTGTGAAGGTGGAGACTGAATCCCATTGTCTTCCAAGGTCATAGCTGTATTTTAAGCATGCCAGAGTAAAGCATTGGGAAAAAGTGGGGAGGGGTAAGATGGAGAAAAGAAGTCCACATGGGTTGGATGAAGCAGTCCCATGTACAGCTCTGAGCAGTTGCCCATTATTTACCTTCATAGATTAAGTTTGTTTCATTTCCCATTGACTCAAAAATTCTCAGATTGTTGGGTGGGCTCAACAGAGAGGTCCATGACTGACAGAAAGTAAAGTCTGTGATTTCTAAGTCCTACTGTGTCTGTTGTTGTTTTTTTTTTTTGAAAGATAAAAGCTGCTGTGATAGGGGATGAATATGTTCGGGGGCTATGTGCCATTTCTCAAATAAAGTTGCTGCATATTTACTAGTACCATGGTGCCTCACAAGACGAATTTAATTCGTTCCGTGGTTAATGTATTCCGAAAAATTCATCTTGCAAAATGCATTTTCTCATAGGAATGCATTGAAATCTAATTAATGCATTCCTATGGGCAAAAAAAAAAAAAAAGACAGAACAAAGTCAAATTTGGTTTACAAAGGGTTTATTAAGTGATCTTTAAAGCCATACATATTGTGCAGATGATTTAAAAAATTTCAATGAAAAAACTTCAACTTTTTAAACATCATAGAAAAACATTTAAAAAATCAGTAAACATGAGGCAGGAACAAAAAACGGAAAACATTTGTCTTGCGAAGCACGGCCATAGGAACATTTATCTTGCGAGTCATCAACCCCGTTGCCAGAACCATTTGTCTTGCGAGTTTTTTGTCCTGCGAGGCATTTGTCTTGCGAGGCACTACTGTATATTAATAATGCATGTCAATTCAGCCAGTATTAGTCTTATAGGAGAAACATGTTTCTCCTAGAGCAGTGGGTCTCAACTGAGGGTCCCAAACATTCTTGGACTGCAGCTGCCAGAAATCCTGGCCAGCACAGCAAGGGATGAAGGCTTTTGGGAATTGCAGTCCAAGAACATCTGGGGACCGCAGTTTGAGAACCACTGTCCTAAACTTGGGTAACTCAGGGGTTTTTGGACTGCAACTCACAGAAACCCTAGCCAACACAGCTGGTGATAAAGGCTTCTGAGAATTGCAGTCCAGTAGCACCAGGATTACTGAAGTTTGGGAACCACTGTCCTAGAGCATTTTTGTTTTCTCATCTGAGGAAAATAACAGAAAACTGCACAGGGAAGGGTGAATGAACAGCAACATGGCTACAGTCTTGTTTAGTCCCTGTTCAGTTCTACCTTAGTTTAGACATAATTGTGCCTTTGCATATGAAAGAAATCATTAATGATATCCCCATAATATATTCACTTGGCTTACAATGTAGGAAATATATAGCTTAATGAAATCATTAGATTTCTTGTTAGGGTACTGATGCTAAGACACCTGGAAAGGTACCTAGACATTACTTCCCATTTCTTTCAGCCTGCTACAGCTGCTAGAAAAGAATGACCCAGTTTCTTTCCAGATTCCCCAGCATGCAGGCTAATCATGCTTTCAGTGAAAGATGGATATGGGACTCTTAGGAGTGATAAGGCACTCAGATCCCTCTGTGGGTGCCAACTGTGCAGTGTAATGGCCAGAGACATTGCCCTACATGAACACAATATGCTCCAATCAGTGGGTTGATTGGGGACTGAAAGCAGGCAAAAGAGTGCATTGATGCTTTATGGGGATCCTTTTCTACATGTGCAGATCTAAGATTTGTAGTTTCAGATGAGCTGGGCTTTGCTACTAAAGCTTTAAAGACAATTGCATATGTTCCCAGAAGGCTTGTAGCAAGTATTCCTTGCTACAAGCCTTGTGCACCAGAGCACAGAGTGCTGTCCTCTGAAGATGCCGGCCACAGAGACTGGTGGAACATTAGGAAGAACAACCTTCAGAACACAGCCAAAGAGCCCAAAAAACCCACAACAACCATTAGATCTCGGCCGTGAAAGCCTTCGCGAATACATTATTCCTAAGAAAGTTAGGACTTGCAGCAGGTATTCACTCAAGACAGGGACTGGAACACAAAAACTAATTTAAATCCTGAATTTCACAAAAGATGATGTTAACAATAAAATGCAAATAAAATTAGCAAATTATAATGAAAACATTGACATTGATTGATTAAAATTGATTAAAATATAATATAATCAGTAAAAATAAATAAAAACACAGATAAGAATGGGTCAATAAGAAAGAAATAACAGCACAGATCAGAAGAAAACCTACCTGGTTAGATTCCAAAAGTTTGTCTGTATGGAAATATTTTTGCCTGTCAGTGGAAAGATAACAGAGGTGAAGGTAATATGGTCTCCCATGGCAGTAAATTCCTTAGCTTGAAAACAGCCACTAAGCATGCACTCTCACAAACAACCAAGTACAAGGTACTTCTTGGTAACAGATGTCACCTATAAAATATTAGAAGTATCCAAGTCTGAAACGTTTCTGGGTGCAAACAGTGCAAAAGGCTGGTGACCAGATGTACTATTTGGGGAAATGACTAATGTTTTTTTACTTAAATCTTTGTGTAGAAGGTTTAAAATAGAGTGGGATAAGGGTTCATTCAGTTCACCGACAAGTTGATTGAGAGGTTGGTGGTGGACCAGTTGCAGGCATTCCTGGGGAAAAAAAACAGCTCTTTAGATCCATTCCAGTCTGGGTTCAGGCCATGGCATTGCACTGAGATGGGATTGGTTGTGCTGCATGATGACCTGTTAAGGGAGGCTGACCAGGGCAATATGACCCTGTTGGTCCTCCTTAATCTCTCAGCTGCCTTTGGTACTATTGACCATAATAGACTTTTGATACAGAGTTGGGGGTTGATGGCCTTGCATTGAGCTGGCTCTGGTCCTTTTTTTGGTAGTTGACTCCAGAAATGGCAGCTTGGAAAGGCTGTTTTTCACCCCATGGGTTCTCAGAGATCTATCATCTCCCCAATGCTATTTAACATCTACTTAAGGCTGCTGGTAGTGGGCATCAGAGTATTAGGAGCTTTGTGTCATCAGATGTGGCAGATTATATGCCAGTCTGTCCATTTGCAGTGGATGCTGCAGTTCTGAACTGGACAAGAACAGGCAGAAGCTGAATCCAGACAAGATGGGAACCATGTTGTTGGACAGTATTTCCCCTAGACTTGGAGGATTTACAGATCAGGTGCACAGTTGGGTGTGACTCTAGACCCCACATTGGTAATTGAAAAACAGGTTGCTGCAGTGCACTTTGCCTTTTTTCAGCTTTGGTGAATGACCCAGCTGCATTCCTGACTAGATGACAGTTTCATAACAGCATCAGTACATACACTGGTATTTTCCAAAAATTGATTACAGTCAATACAGTCTACATGGGGCCTCCCTTGAAGCTGGTACAAAAGCTTCAGGGTATCCAGAATGTGGCAGGCAGTCTGATAGTTGGGGTGAGGAAGTTTGATCATATAACTCCAACTCTGGTTCTCCTTCACTGGTTACTAGTTCATTTCTGTGCCAAGTTCAAGGTTCTTGTTCTAACATATAAAGCCCTAAACAGTTTTGGACCTTGTTACTTGTCTGAATGAAAAGAATTTATTTATTACGGTCACAAAACACTGGTTGTAAAACATGGGGAGAATAAAACACAGCACCTCTACAGCTATCCCCCGGGCCATTGTCCCTTTGGTTGGGACCATAACACCTCTCCATGCTAGACAATAAACCACCCCCATGCCAAAACCAGTCAACCCCGTGAGCTCAGGAGACTACAAGGGAGCGCTGTGCCATTGCTGCTGCACAAAATCTTGCTGCAGAGCATGTAATAAGGGAGCCTTGATCAGAAAGAAGTAGTTTGATGTAAAATTCTTCTGATCTCCCTGGATATCTGAGAATGATTGGGCTCAGGAGGTTGGTGCATAGATCTCTATAGAAAAGACATGACCTACGGTTTCCACTTGGCCATCATTACATGGACACAGGCAACTCGAGATAGGTGTATGTTGAAATCTTCCCTCCATGAGCTCAGAGGGTAAAACATTAAGTCTCGCTAATGTGAAGGCTCTTCTGGTCTTTGTTGACATTGTGATTGTCAAATATGCAGATATTGTAAAGGCATTATTAGTGGGTCAGGCACTCCCATTTGTTTAAGAACTTGCCAAAGTTTGTTGTGGTCCACACAGTCAAAGGCTTTTGCGTAGTCAATGAAACAGAAGTAGATGTTTTTCTGGAACTCTCTGGTTTTCTCATAATCCAGTGCATGTTAGGAATTTGGTCTCTAGTGCCTCTACCCCTTCGAAATCCAGCTTGTACTTCTGGGGGTTTTCGGGCCACATACTGTTGAAGCCTACCTTGTAGGATTTTGAGCATAACGTTGCTAGTTTGTGAAATGAGTGCAATTGTACTGTAGTTGGAGCATTCTTTGGCGCTGCCCTTCTTTGGGATTGGGATGTAGACTGATTTTTTCCAATCCTCTGGCCATTGCTTGACTCTTACTTTTACTTAGTTTTTTGTTCTGTTTTCCATCTTGATCAATACTAACATGGTCAATTTAATTCATGCTTTTAATTGTTTTATGAATAATTTTATTGTGACCCGCCCAGAGTAGACATATTCTAGAAGGGCAGGATAAAATCTAATAAACAAACAAACCAACAAACAAACAAACAAATAAATTGCTGAGTTTTCTATACTTGCTGGCATATTGAGTGTAGCACCTTAACAACATCATCTTTTAAGATTTTGAATAGTTCAACTGGAATGTGATCACCTCCACTGGCCTTGTCGTTAGCCATGCTTTCTAAATCCCACTTGATTTTGCTCTCCCGGATGTATGGCTCAAGGTCAGCAACCACACTATCTGGGTTGTCCGGGACATCCAGATCTTTCTGGTATAATTCTTAATTCTTCTGTGTATTCTTGTCACCTCTTCTTGATGTCTTCTGCTTCTGTGAAGTCCCTACCATTTTTGTCCTTTATCATGTCCATCTCTGCACAAAATGTTCCTTTAATATCTCCAATTTTCTTGAACAAATCTCTGGTTCTTCCCTTTCTATTATTTACCTCTATAAAGTGGTGCCCCGCATAGCGAGGTTAATCCGTTCTGGATTAACCCTCGGTATGAGGAAACATCGCTAAACGGGACGCAAAATGCCATTGGAATGCATTAAACTTAGTTTAATGCGTTCCATTGGCTTCTATTCTCACTGTTAAGCAAAGTTTCCTCATAGCGCCGCCATTTTCACACCCTCGCTAAGCGAGGGCAGAGTGCGAAAATGGTTGTGGCGGCCATTTTGGGTCGTCCGGCGGCCATTCTGGAGCCACCAAACAGCTGATTTCCTGGAGTTGCAATGCGGAGATCGGTAAGCAATGCGAGTTTTGGCCATAGAGACCATCAGTAAGCGATCGCATTAGCGATCTCAAAAAAGAGATCACTATGCGATTTTGACGTTATACGGTGCGCTTGTTAAGCGAGGCACCACTGAATCTTCACACTGGTCGTTTAAGAAGGCCCTCTGGTCTCTCCTTGCTATTCTTTGGAAATTTGCATTCAATTTTCTGCAGCTTTTCCTATCTCCCTTGCATTTTGTTTCCCTTCTCTTCTCTCCTATTTGTAAGGCCTCGTTGGATAGCCACTTGGCTTTCATGCATTTCCTTTTCTTTGGGATGGTTTTTGTTGCTGCCTCCTGTACAATGTTATGAGCCTCCATCCATAGTTCTTCAGGCACTCTGTCCAGCAAACTGAGTTCCTTAAATCTGTTTTTCACTTCCACTTTGTATTCATAACGGATTTGGTTTAGATTATACCTGAGTAGCCCGGTAGTTTTTCCTACTCTCTTCAGTTTAAGCTTGAATTTTGTTATAAGAAGCTGATGATCAGAGCCACAATCAGCTCCAGGTCTTGTTTTTGCTGACTATATAGATAGAGCTTCTCCATCTTTGGCTGCAGAGAATATAATCAATCTGATTTCAGTATTGCCCATCTGGTGATGTCAATGTGTAGTTGGAAAAGAGTGTTTGTGATGACCAGCTTGTTCACTTGACAAAACTTTATTAGGCTTTGCCCTGCTTCATTTTGAACTCCAAGGTCAAACATACCTGTTGTTCCTTTTATCTCTTGACTCCCTATTTTAGCATTCCTGTCCCCTATAATGAGAAGAACATCTTTCTTTGGTGTCAGTTCTAGAAGGTGTTGTAGTCTTCATAGAACTAGTCAGTTTCAGCCTCTTCAGCTTCGGTGGTTGGTGCATAAACTTGGATTACTGTGATGTTGAAAGATCTGCCTTGGATTCGTATTGAAATCATTCTATCATTTTTGAGATTGTATCCCAATACAGCTTTTCCCACTCTTTTGTTGACTATGAGGACTACTCCATTTCTTCTATGGGATTCTTGCCCACAATAGTAGATATTATAGTCATCTGAATTGAATTTGCCCATTCCTGTCCATTTTAGTTCACTGACGCCCAGGATGTCAATGTTTATTCTTGCCATCTCCTGTTTGACCACATCCAGCTTCCCAAGGTTCATAAATCTTACATTCCAGGTTCCTATGCAGTATTTTCTTTGCAGCATTGGACTTTCCTTTCACTTCCATGCACATCCGCAGCTGAGCGTCCTTTTGGCTTGGGCCCAACCACTTCATTAGCTCTGGAGCTACTTGCACTTGTCCTCCGCTCTTCCTCAGTAGCAGTTGCCATACACATGTATGTTAAGTGTGGCTACACTTTATACATCTCATTAAATGGACCCTTGCCTATGAAAGTTCTTATCAACCCATTTGTCATAAAAAATGCTACAAAACTCTGTGGCTTTTGCTGCAGCACACTAATGTAGTTGCCATTCTGTAGAATGATAAACTGGCATACAACAAGAGTCGTGATATTCATTTGTGTTAGGATGAAATCACAAGAACAAGAAAAATTATCTGTCTCCAACCATGGGACATTTTTGTTCCAGGGATTGTAAAATAACAGTTGTCCTTGGGTACAGAACCATGGCTCCCTTTGAAGCATTTCAAGCCTGGCTGGCAGTCTTTCTCCCCAAGGAATGTTGTACTGAAAATGCTTTTGCTTATAGTGCACATCTGTGATACTGAATTTGCAAAGTTCTCTGTGTTGCTAGATGCTTACCTGCTCACAGTGTATTTCAGAGGACTGTTTGTCATTGGAGCGACTTTTTGTTTATAAACCTGAGTCTGTTAAATGCAAAGTGCTGTGTTAAGGCAACATTACTGTTGAAATTTATACTCAAATGCCAAGAAGTTCAAAGTTATCATTCCCCTGACAACCATACCGTGTTCCCTTGCTCAAGCCTGATATGTTTTTATTACAATGTCTGTGTAGAGACTTGTATACAAAAATTGACAAGAAACTGCAGTCTCTGTGCAATTCTGACATCAGGTTTGGGGTTTTGTTTCAAAACTGTCAGTAAGATAGTGCTGTTAAATAATATCCTGTATCAATCTTCCCTTCATATGCAAAGGGCATAAAATCATTCCACCATTATGCATTTTAATTACTTTAATTAATGCATTTATTTTACATTAATAGTGGCAGCAAGTCTCTGGAGCTTAAGGTTTTTTTTCCCAGCCAGCTTGGCAGTTTGACTGTCAAATGTAGGTATAAGAGTTCACAAAGCAAATGGAAGAATGTTGCTCCTTCCATAGGACTTGTAAATGTAGGTCAGATGATTTCATTCAGTTGAGGAGAGTTGATCAGAGTTAGCATGGGGAACTGTTGGGACAAGTAAGAAGATTTCCCCCAGATTTCAGTTTCTCTTGAAATTGTGTATTTATTTGGTCTGTTACCCATATTATCTCATAGACATGGGGGGGAGGAAGTGCACACTCTTACTACGTTCACTGTCTTAAACAGGAAACTTTAGTGAACATGTGGCATCGATTAGGAAAGAAAGGACAGAGAATACTCTGTCTGTCTGTCTGTCTGTCTGTCTGTCTGTCTGTCTGTCTGTCTGTCTGTCTGTCTGTCTGTCTGTCTGGATAGATAGATAGATAGATAGATAGATAGATAGATAGATAGATAGATAGATAGATAGATAGATAGATAGATAGATAGATAGATAGATAGATAGATAGATAGATAGATAGATAGATAGATAGATAGATAGATAGATAGATAGATAGATAGATAGATAGATAGATAGATAGATAGATAGATAGGACTTGAAAATTTTAGAATGTCTCACCAGTCAGTCAAACATTTCACCAGTGAACATGACTGGACTATAGCCGTGCAATTTATGTTAACAAATTTGTTCACTTTTATTTCTATGTAACAATGCGTATAAAACCGAAATAAATTGTATTACATACACCAGGGGTCTCAAACTCAATTTATCTGTGGGCTGCTGGGGGAAACGTCTTTTGAATCCATACCATTCATCCAGGGTTTCTGAATTATATCTTCTTTGCCTTGTGTTTCAAAAGGTCTTTGTAATGAGATTCAAGTACACTTACTTCCTTTTTATGTCCTTTAAATTGTAACGTCGCCTTGGATCTCTTTGGGGAGGAAGGAGGTGTATATATATATTAAATTAAATGATAAATTAATTAATTAATAAGTAGATTTCTGTACAGTTCTCCAGCTGTGGAAAGGTAGGGAGCTGGCTTCGTCACTTGTATGCCTTTAAAAATTTTTTTATTATTCTTTGTCTTTTCCTTTGTCTTCTGCTTTTCGGTTTGCGTGGTTGAGGGTGGGGGAATTAGAATTTCCCACCACTTCCTGCCTTGGACTGCAATTTCCAGAAGCCTTTACCACCAGCTGTGCTGATTCCCAATCTAGTGTCCCCCCAGGTGTTCTTGGACTGCAACTCCCAGAAGTCTTCACTAGCTGTTTGCCAGCACAAGAACCAGTTCAGGGACATCTGGGTGACCCAAGATTGCGAATCACTGATTTATGCCCTTGGACTTTGGTTGCTTTATTACCTGCATGCCTGTGGGGTCATGAAGCTTGTATTTTGAATGCCTTTCTTTTGAATGTCTCCAGCAAAAATGAAACTGAAAGCAAAAGCGCCCGCCTCGTAAGGAGCCATGGTTCCCTCCCACCCTAGAATGTGTCCTCGTCCAGTTGAAATTGGGAGCTGGGAATCTCCATATTCTCCAGCATGGGACTACCCTACATTCTCCTGCAGAGCTATATCTCTATGTGCCACTCAAACTCTCTTCTCACGCGAAGAGGGAAGTTTTCCTTTTGCAATGGGAGAGGGTGGGGAGGACTGCAGGATTAGAGAGACAGGCATAGGGGAAGGAGGCAAGCAGAGAGGGAACTGTGACTCGTCGAGCAGCATTTTTCACTTATCACAGACAAGTGACCGAGTGCATTTTTCAATCCGTGTAGATATAGATAGATAGTATATACAACCACATACTCTAAATATACAGTCCATGTGCACACATATATAATCAAACCTCCTTCCAATATCATTTCTAACCACATCATTCTCTCTTCACTTGAGTTAAAGAGACAACATTGTTCCATTATTTTCTACAGATTCTCAATAGAACTACATCTGCTCATTGAGGTGTCAAAGATTAACAAAACACTAGCTTGTTTTGCCCCAGTCATGTCTTATTCTGCAGATGAATACAGACAAAACTCTTCTTTTCCTTTATAACTGTTACCTTTTCTTTCTTCTCAGCCATCCTGACTGTCCCATAATCTCTTAGTTAAAAAGACAGGAAAAACATAATTCAGTGTTACCATCAAAGAAAGTGGATACAAAAAGTGTGAGAAATAACCAATGACATAATCCCAATGTCCTTCCAAAATATTAATTTATGGATTCCTGCTACAGACTACTACAATGTTGTTATTGTTGTTAACATGTTGATAGTATTATCGTTACTATTTTTTCCTATCAACAACAGCAGAGACTGGAATATTTTATCATTTTTGAATTTGCATTCTCAGTTCTTGAATAGAAATTAGAGTTATAAATCAGTTCTGAACAGCTGCAGTTATGCTTAAAATTGATGCAGAATATTGCAGGTGGCAAGATCGCAAATATTTAAAATGTATTGAGTTATGTTCCTTCAAACTTTTTGCCTTTAAAAATCTCAAAACATAAAAAGCATGCTTTTAATCGAAGCTCAGATGTCACAGAAATAGCTGAAAGGAATTTTAAAATAGCTACAAAAATTATCCTTCGGGCAAAACATATGTAGTAGGAACTGTAGTCAAGAAGAATGCTCCACCTCCTGTTTTAAAAGAAGAAAGTTCTAAGTCCCTACTTACTTTCAAAATTACTTTTAAAATTACATCTCATTACCCAAATGGGTGAAGAAGCAATTGCCAGCACAGTGCTATAATGCATTGTCTGCCTGAGAGTCTTGTATGTCAAGTAACTGCTAAGTGCATTAGCATTTTTTGGTTTAAAGGAGATGTATGATAGTCAAATGAAACTGCCTTCCTTTTAAGAAACTCAGACTGAGTCTTGGCACTTAATCTGAATGTGATTGACTCCATGAATTTTCCAGGAGGCAATTTAGTGTGATTATTAGTTGATTAAATTGTTTCTTAACAACAGCTTCAATCATGGATCACCTTTCTGTGTGGTAGAAGTCATTATACTGATCAATACTTTCATTGAATAATTTCTGCATAATGGGTCAGACTGTGATAGTATCTACTTCAGATTTAATTTTTAGCAAGTATGATTTATATAATTGTTTTTATTTTTATTTTTCAAAAAACAAACAAAAACACCACTAAGGCACAGGCTATTGAATACACTTTTGAGTATACTTTATGCCTCTTATTAACTACATTTGCAAAATGCTGAGCAAGCTCATTAAACATAAATAGCTATTCTTCAATATCTGTCTGATATCAGATCTTTCAGTAATATCAGTAACTCAGTTTGACAATATCCTTATTAACCATGAGCAGGACAGCTGACTGTAAAGAAAGCTAGATTGTTCTGGATTTACATTTTGTTGTTTAGTTGTGTCCGACTCTTCGTGACCCCATGGACCAGAGCACGCCAGGCCCTCCTGTCTTCCACTGCCTCCTGGAGTTGGGTCAAAGTCATGTTGGTTGCTTCGATGACACTGTCCAACCATCTCATCCTCTGTCGTCCCCTTCTCCTCTTGCCTTCACACTTTCCCAACATCAGGGTCTTTTCCAGGAAGTTTTCTCCCTGGATTTACAGTAAGAAGAAAAAAAATCCACCTGCAGTTCCAATACCAGCAACCAAAGGTTTCAATTTAAATAGTTAACAAACAGGTTGTGGATGGCTGGCTAGTAATGCCCAGACACCTGTTTTCAATGAAAATTTCTCCTGTCTACTCTAGTGTTGCTTTTAAAAGTGCTCATGTACAATCTGGTTTGATTTTATATCAAGTTATTGGTGGATAGCTCAGTGTTTAGGTACCTGGCTATGAAGCCAGAGATTGAGAATTTGATTCTCCACTGTGCCTCCTGTGACTAGAGCCATCCTGAGTAGCCATGGGCAACTTGCACCGTCCCAGGATGCCCTCGGACGAAGGGAGTGGTAAATCACTTCTGTGTATTCTCTACCTAGAAAACCCTGGAAAGGATCTCTATAAGTCAGAGTTGACCTGATGGCGCACAGTTATTATTTATTGAATACTGATTTTGGAATAACAGAGTGATATGGCAGCCCTTTTTCAGTGTTTTCCAGGTAGTGGATACTCAGAAGTGGTTTACCATTCCTTTCTTTTGAGGGTGCCCTGGGACTGTGCAGCTTGCCCAAGTCTACACAGGCTGGCTCTACTCACAAGAGGCAAAGTGGGGGATCAAACTCCAAACCTCTGACTCCACAGTGAAATACCTAAACCAAATACCTGAGCTATCCAGTCAACTATTTCTTTCATAGTCTTCAGATTTTTTTTACTATAAAAGTGTGGTGTAAGCTGTTGAAAGAAATGTCTTAAACTGTTTCCACATATTTACAGATTTATTAAATATTGATCGCTCCAATCCGTTTTTCTGTTATGCGATGGCTACATTTGTCTAGTTTACATCTGTAAATCCTTTTTAAAATTTATGGTTATGTGTGAGATGTCATTATTCCACCCATCTGATCAAGCTAGACACAGAACTCACCAATGACTTCTCCTAATATGGAAGTTTAAAATTCTCTTCACCTAATTTGCATTCTATTCCTTAGAAACTGTTTTGTAAACCTTGGACTGCTTGTGGGTTTTTTCCAGTCTCCTGTTACATTGTGATTTCTAAATTTCCTAAAAATAGGCCACAGGATTCTTAGCTGGTCGACATCTCCTGATGACTGTATGATTTTACTGGAAGACTTTTTTGTTGCAGGGAGAGGCACTGCAAGATGTCCAAAATATAATATATTCTATATAGACATGTTCTTGTTGTGGGATATTGATCTTTGTCTTCAAATATAAATGTTTATCCTTGAATGCCTTTTAAAATATAATCTTGCCAAACCTTACTGAGCATATAATAAGCAGCATTCTCCTGGCATCCTCCTGAGGTTTTGTTAGAAGAAAAATGTCTCCTGAAGTAAAATCTCATTGGCCAATTATTG
The DNA here is from genome assembly GCF_051106095.1 of Pogona vitticeps. Lineage (NCBI taxonomy): Eukaryota > Metazoa > Chordata > Lepidosauria > Squamata > Agamidae > Pogona > Pogona vitticeps. The sequence continues at coordinate 41,614,943 of NC_135788.1, read as the reverse complement.
ACTGATAAGGTGTTATACTAGTTTTAACTTTCTCTTCATTTTGTACTTGATTAATTGTGTTTGCAATACAAAAGGGAACCTGGTTTATTTTCTGTTCACAATTTCTTGTTCTGAAGCCCTTTTATTAAATTGGATTTTGCTTTTCAAAAATAATAATTTCCCCATTCTTTCTGTCTCTTTCTCAAGACAGATAGATAATTTCTTCATGTGAGTTGTCTTCTCTGCCATTCATCTTACCAACTCTCCCTCTCCCTCCCTCCCTGCCTGCTTGTGTGCCTCCCTCCCTCCCTCCCTCCTACTGTTTAGGTAGTTTTGTTCTTTAGTCTGTCAGGAACATAGTATCCATGTTACTCATAAAGATAATAAACATGATTTATTATGGTGGCAACATATTACAATATTCTCAAATTTGTTTCTGTCATATGCAGGACAGAATATTCTTTTTGCTCTCTCCTTTTATAGCAGAAGTCAGAGGGGGAAAGCAATAACAATGACCTTGACAATTTCTCAGTTATTAATCTAAACTATGGAAAATCCTTAATTCAAATGAGTTGACTTGTGGATGGTTCTGTTAGATTGGTAACCCATCTTTCTCCCCAACAAATGTCCTTCAGAAAGGCAGTTGACAATAATCTCAAAAGAAAATATAGAACGTTACTTGAAACAGTTTATAGATGCCATTAAAATATGTTAAGAGGCAACATCCTATCAGATTAAAAAATGCTTTTACCACAACCAAATGCTTACTGAATTAAAAAATTGTTTTGCCTAACAGCAGAAAGAACATTAGAGAAGGTAACAACTTTCCCTCTCTCACTAGAAGATTGAACACCTTCAGAGTAGCCATCACAAAAATAACTTGAGTTGTGATGATGAAAGACATCATGTCTGTGAGGATATCTATCCCCACTGTGGTCATGAAGAAGGAATTTTAAAGTTTCTGCCTCAATTGTAAATTTATTTCCAAAGTTTGAACAAAGGTTAATCTTTACTATGAAGCCAACTTAAAATAAGCTATGTGGGGAAAAAGACCAACCCCAGTTTGTCCAAATTTGTGTGTCACAGGAAGTGGTCACTGATATTTCTACAGTGCAGAACAATTTCTTGTCCGCAGCCAGTATTGTGTAATACATATTATTTCCTGATGTCCCTTTGAATTCTGTAAAGTTATATGAAGACTGGATGTGACTCATCCAGTGACTCAAACTACTTTAATCTCCTTATTGGCTATATTTGTAATTAATTTTGCAATACATAAAAACATGCATTTTCATGATTCAGTGAATCTAGTTCCTACAGAATTCATAGTTATGATTGATTAAAAGGAATAACTTCTTGAGATACTACTGTAAAACGTGATGTACAAATTTTGTCCTACATTCTGCAACATTCCCTCAGTAGAGATAAATTCCATACAACCCATTATTTCTGTGTTTCTACAATAAGCTAGACAAAAATAATGAATTTTTTTAAAAAAATTCTCACTAAAATTTTAGGATACATTGGCTCTTTAAATATTAAAACGTTCAGAGATCAATCACATTTCTTGAGCAAAGAGTATTGGAATTTTCCTCTCTTCTTCCTCAACAGATTCCACTTATTTTTATTTTACTTGCACATCTTCTATAAGTATATTCAACTTTTAGTTGTTATGTGTTTTCTTGCTGTTTGTTTACCAGCATTAATAAGGACTCTAAAGGATTTCAGTTCCCTTTACATTTGGAAAAGAAACATTTCTATCATATATAAATTAAGTTCTGCTTTATAACAGAAAGATGCTGGGGGAAACGCTGCACTGTCGATTGAAATGTTGCGAGCTAAATTTTAGGAATATGCTGGCAGATATAAATACTTAAACAGTAGTAACACATGATCTGTAGGGGAACCTCATTCCAAAATGAATCACTAGCTGTGGCGGACAGCCCACACCTCACTCCTGTCAGTCATTTTAGAGCTCGAGTGCAAGAGCCTATGACAGGACAAGAGGGGCGGAGTCAAGAGAACTGGGTGAGACAGAGAATCAGTTAGGGAGAAGATTGTGAAGTGTTTAGACAAGAGATTGGAAAGTTGGTGTGTTAGAGAATATTAAAAAAGTAATAAGAACTACATAGGCAGTCAGAATATACTAAGACCTTGATTTAAATGAAGGAATACCAACACGTTTACATTGATTGATTGATTGATTTGATTTGATTTGATTTGATTTGATTTGATTTGATTTGATTTGATTTGATTTATACCCCGCCTATCTGGACCACTGGACCACTCTAGGCGGCATGTAATCAAATCCACATTTATTGAATGAAAGAACGTCCATGATTTTTCTTCTGTGATTTACCTACCAAACCATAAATAAACCTTGATATGTTTGGCAGCAATAGTCTGAGATCCATGATTGGTACAGTGAGGGTAATACCCTCTGGTGGCAGCAAAAAAGGGTGAAAAGAACAAGTCATGTCCGAAGGTGAACCTGTGAGTGGGAAAACAAACGGGACACTGGCGGGTGCGCAACACTAGCCTACTTGGAATCTTGGCCCACTTATATATTTAAGATATATGGTGTTCACAAAACCACATGGCTCCTATTGTTCATTAAAGAAATTGGTAAAATATGTTGAACTTGTTCAGGGGCATCCCAAGCACCTAAATTTGATTCCTACACAGATTAAAGTTTGAAAAATGCAAGAATTCCTGAAATAACATCTAGCCCTTCTTCCCACCTTCCAATTTCTTCCAGTCTCATAATGAACATCTTTTTCTTTTAGAAGTTTCAAAGCCCCTGAAAAAAAAATGTTTCCTGTTGATACTCTAGCAGTACACTGGAGAGGGAAGGAAAGAGTCCTCCTTCCCTGCTTCCTTTTCACATCTAGAGATGCTGTGTTCACTGTTGCTGCTCACCTTTCAAATAAAGTTTTTTTAAAAGTGAATCTGTGTTTGGGCTGCCTTGGAAAAATATCTTAGGCTTTCTTTTTGGAAATTCCTCAGCTCTTTCATTTGACGTGGGCAGAGGAAAGGCTTCCATCACTGCTGCTCTTGCATTTTTTTTAAAAAAAATATATAAGCACCTTTTCAGTGGGAGAAGAATAAAAGAATGTTCCAACAATTGACAAATAAGTTATTATTGTCCAAACAAATGCCTTAAGTATCTTCAGTAGATGTGTTTTTTTTATTTGTGCTTTTTTCCAAACTGTTTTTCTTTCTAAAGCCTTGTTGGATTTGTCATGCTGTGGTTCCATGTGTTTCAATGCCTTTATCATTGCTAAATGCTTCTTTATAACTTATATATCCAGCTGTGGTGAAAGCATATGCTATTAGGGGGTAGGAGAAAGGGGAGGCTTCTTTGCTGGAGGAAAAATTATTAGGGAAGGAGGGTGATGGGAAAGGATTTTTTAAAAAGGAGGTATATATAATTCATCTATATTTTTCTACTTCTATAAATACAGTCGTGCCCCGCTTAATGATTGCCCCGCATTAGGACAAATCCGCTTTACGACAATGTTTTTGCAATCGCAATTGCAATTGCAAAACGATGGTCTAAATGGGGAAATTTCGCTTAGCGCTGATCGGTTCCCTGCTTCGGGAACCGATTTTCGCTTTATGACAATCAAAAACAGCTGATTGTCGGGCTTTCAAAATGGCCACCGGATGCTTAAAATGGCTCCCCACTGTGCTTAAGGATGGATTCCTCGCTATACAGGCACCAAAAATGGCCGCCGTATGGAGGATCTTCTCTGGACGGTGAGTTTTTACCCCACTGGAATGCATTTAACGTTTTTCAATGCGTTTCAATGGGGTTTTTAATTTTGCTTTACGATGTTTTTGCTTAACAGCGATTTTCCTGGAACGGATTATCGTCGTTAAGCGAGGCACCACTGTAATGTGTTCAATATGCCTTCTTAGACCAGTTTCTTTTTCAGGCTGATCCTGAGACAAAACTAAAACCATAATGAAGACTGCGTAGGGGTTGAATTGCTGACATATGGTTCTCTGTGATCCATTTGGAGTAGTTTGCACTTCCTGTGTTTTCTTCTTCTTTTCAAGTTTCCAAGGGCCAAACTAGATTAGATGTGGAGATCCAGGATTGTAATTTCTTATGTTTTAATCATTGCTTTGATCAAGCCTATTGTGTTAAGATTTTTTTTCACCCTGTAATCTTATAATGGTAGTTTTTGGAAATAATTGATATAGTAGTAATGAAATCTAGGGACGTGGTGGTGCTGCGGGCTAAACCACAGAAGCCTTTGTTTGCTGCAGGGTCAGAAGACCAGCAGTCATAAGATTGAATCCACGCAATGGAGTGAGCTTTGTCCCAGCTCCTCGCCAACCCAGCAGTTTGAAAGCATGTAAACATGAGTAGATAAATAGGTACCACCTCGTTGGGAAGGTAAACAGCGTTCTGTGTATAGCCGCACTGGCCACGTGACAACGGAAACTGTCTTCGGACAAATCCTGGCTCTACGGCTTGGAAATGGGGATGAGCACCGCCCTCTAGAGTCGAACACAACTGACTAAAATGTCAAGGGGAACCTTTACATTTAGTAATGAAATAGGGTAGAAGAGAACAAGTCAACCTGATTCAAATGGTCATCATCAGTAGCTGATTATAACTAATGGGAAAAGTGTGATTGTAGGTCCCATATTAATGGTCTAGATCAGTGGTTCTTAACCTTTGTTACTCGGATGTTTTTGAACTGCAACTCCCAGAAACCCCAGCCAGCACAGTTGGTGGTGAAGGCTTCTGGGAGTTGCAGTCCAAAACTCCTGAGTAACCCAAGGTTAAGAACCAGTGGTCTAGATCAGTGGTTCTTAACGTGGGCGATAATGCCCCCCAGGGGGCGATTTCATTTTTCAGGGGGGCGGTAGAATGAAAAGGGGCAGTGTGGGGGCGCTGGAGCAGAAGGGGGGCAGTAGGGGGGCAGTGGAGCAAGCCAAATCTGTGAAGATGGCTGCAGCCTTTTTACAGTGTGCATGAATATATATTTTCCTCCAATTTTAATTTAGTTTCAGACTTTTTGTCTTGAAATTTTTAGTTCCTGCATTTGTTTTTATGCCCTTTTTATATTTCTTTTTGAGTCTCAAAATTCACTTGCAACTAAATCATTAAATGTTACTTTTTGGGGGGCATTTCATTTTCTTGGAATTTAATTTTGTTTTCAGGGGTCATTGGATTTAAGTGTCTTAAATAAATAAATAAATAAATAAATAAATAAATAAATAAATAAATAAATAAATAAATAAATAAATAAATAAGATATCATCACCGCGGGGAGGGGGGCGATGATAACTTCCTCGATGGGTCAAGGGGGCGTTTCTTTCAAAAAGGTTAAGAACCACTGGTCTAGATCATAATGAGGATTCATCAAGTTGAAAAAAAAGGTGGTGTGGTGGAGCTAGAGTTGGATTAGTTTTGGATTCAGGACACATACATCCCAGTCTCCACTCAGCCATTGAAGTTTACCACAGGGTGGCAGTAGTGAACCACTCCTTGAACATCTAGTATCCCTTGAGAAAATGATTATAATCACCTGGAAACATCATTTAATACAGCAACAACTTGTAAACATTGCGTTAGCCACTTTGGGTCCTTTTGAGGAGAAAGGTGAGATATAAATATTTTAAATAAAACTAAAATAAAATAACTATTACAGAATGAATGTTATGGAAATATATTCTTATGGATATTTATCTAAGCAGGAATATTGTGTTATAGTTCTAAATTGTGCCTTGCTGCTGGTGGAAACAACGTGTTAGCTGAACTGGGAGGAAGACAATTAATAGAAGTATTCCCTTCCCCTGCCACCCCATGCCCCAACGTTTCAGATGGCATCAAAGGGAAACCTGTCAAATGATCCTGGTGGTAACTTGGACAAGGAGGGTTTTTTAAAGGCAAAATTGCTGCTCAGTTCTCATGCAAAAGGTTGGACTGGATGAATCCCTAGCCAGAATTAAGATTGCCAGAAGAAATAACAACAACCTCAGATATGCAGATGATACCACTCTGACGGCAGGAAGTGAGGAGGAATTAAAGAACCTCTTCATGAAGGTGAAAGAGGAGAGCGCAAAATAAATGGTCTGAAGCTCAGCATCAAAAAAACTAAGATCATGGCCACTGGTCCCTTCACCTCCTGGCAAATAGAAGGGGAAGATGTGGAGGCAGTGGCAAATTTTACTTTCTTGGGCTCCACAATCACGGCAGATGGTGACAACAGCCACAAAATTAAAAGACACCTGCTTTTTGGGAGGAAAGTAATGACAAACCTAGACATCTTAAAAAGCAGAAACATCACCTTGCTGACAAAGGTCCGCATAGTCAAAGCTATGTTTTTTCCATTAGCGATGTAAAGGAAGTGAGAGCTGGACCATAAAGAAAGCTGACCGCCGAAGAATTGATGCATTTGAATTGTGGTGCTGGAGGGTCCGCTCCCTATGGCCTATCTATCACAGCATGAGACGTGTAAGTTTAGGAAAGCCTTTATTCTGGCTAGATATGATGCTTTCCCTTCTGTGGTGTTGGAAGGCAGATTTAAGAAGACCCCGAGGGAACAGAGATTCTGCCCTTGTGGCTCTGATGAGATAGAATCTATCGAGCACATGATGTTCAGATGTAACAGGCATAATAAGATTAGAGGAAAATATATTACACCTCTCTTAAAAGATATGGCAGGTCAATCGGATTCGGACTACTGTAATCAATTGTTAATTGACCAAAATCAGTCTACTACGGAGCTGGCAGTGAAATTTTGGGCAGCATGCTATAGCAGCCAGAATAGACAGCTAAACCCTTAGACCTTGGTCTTACATTGCTATATTTGCTGTTTTAGATATTTTACTTTTACTCTTTGTATGTTTGGTATGGCTCTTTGTAGTGCATGCCAATCTTTGAAGTTTTGTAATCAATTTTGTATGGCTCAATGCCGTAACAATAAAGTATGTATGTGGTGCTGGAGGAGACTCTTGAGAATCCCCTGGACTGAAAAGAGAACAAACCTATCAATTCTGAAGGAAATCAACCCTGAGTGCTCACTGGAAGGATCGATCCTGAAGCTGAGACTCCAATACTTTCGCTATCTCATGAGAAGAGAAGACTCCCAAGAAAAGATCGTGATGTTAGGAAAGTGTGAAGGCAAGAGGAGAAGGGGACGGCAGAGGATGAGATGGTTGGACAGTGTCACCAAAGCTACCAACATGAATTTGACTCAGCTCCGGGAGGCAGTGGAAGACAGGAGGGCCTGGCGTGCTCTGGTCCATGAAGTCACGAAGAGTTGGACATGACTTAACAACTAAACAACTGTTCAGTTCCCAATAGTCAATTTTGAAACATGATTTTGCTGTTATTCTGTGTTTAAATTCTTTTTCATTATTTGTAGAAAGTGGTATGTGTGATGAAATGTATCACACACACCGCTTTCTATGTATTCAATTAATTGTCTGTAGCTATTCTGGGATAAAGCATTCATTCATTAGAAATGCGAAGATACAAGATTGTGATGCATGTTTAAAACACTTCTTAGGCCCAGCAATACATCTTCTTTATCTGCTAATGATATTAGAATACTTTATGGTTCCATAATGAGCCCTGAACATATTTTGCTCCAGAGTTAAAACAATTCTTTGCTTTTACATATTCATCTCTTACACAAAGCTCTGAATATCATCAGTACCATTAATTTTGTAACACTAGGCTTGGTGCTTTACGAAATTACCTTTCCAACACAAATTTGTGATAATGAATTTGTTTACATTTTTTTTCTCAAGGATGACCATAAATATTATACAGTAGAATGATGACAGGTGAAGGATGTTTAGAACACAATTCTCAAAAGTTCTTTAATAATTAATTTCTTTTTGCTAAAATAAATGTAATTTTTACCCATTAGTACCCAGTTACATTTTCAGTTGTTTGGCTAGCTCCTGTGACTCATATAGAATGACTACGAGAATTTTTTTTTTTGACCCAGCACAATGCACTGAGCCAACTTCTGTACTTCTGTCAGAAAGACCTGGGTTCAAATGTCCACTCGGCCTCAAAGGCAGATCCAGCCACTCCCTTATTCCCCAATGCTGAACTACGTGATTCTGGGGACTGTAATTTAAAAGTAACTTTTGTATACTCTGCCCTAGCCTATCTTCCATGATCACTGCAAAATTAAAATGGGTTGATCCTTGCTTTATTTCTTAGCTTCATTGGAGAATGACATGATGAAATGTGGATAATGGTGACAATAATGCAGAGTTCAAATCTAGATGTGATTATATTTTTGGTAGATCTGTTGGAATACAGTGGTGCCTCGCTTAACGAGCGCTTCGTTTAATGATGAATTCACTTAACAATGACTTTTTCGGAGCTTTTTTGCACTCTGTTTAACAATGTTTCCTATGGGCGATTTTCGCTTAGCGATTTCGGGACCATGCTTCGCATAACAATTAGGTTTTTGTGTCTCCTGTTTAAACAGCCTCATGTTTGCTGTTTTTTAAATGTTATAAAGTTAAAGTTTACTGTGTAAAAAGGTTTGAAATCATAAAGTGCACTTAATAACCCCTTTGTTAACCAAATTTGACTTTGTTCTGACTCTTTTTTAATTTGTTGTTGAATTTTTTCCCCCATTGAGATGCATTGAATGGGTTTCAATGCATTTCAATTGGGGAACCGCGTTTCGCTTAGCGATGTTTCCTATGGCGATTTTCGCTTAAGGATGGCAATCCGTTCCTATTGGAATGGATTATCCGGTTTTCAATGCATTTCAATGGGAAACCGCGTTTCGCTTAGCAATGTTTTTCTATAGAGATGATTTTTTTGGAACCAATTAAAATCGTTAAGCGAGGCACCACTGTATAAGCCAATTGTGACTAGCAAGTCCTACTGATTTAGGATATGGCTAAGTCTAAGTTTACCTTTTTGTTCGTATAACTCATTTTTCTGGTCTGGTGATTCCAGTATGAATACAGTTAGTTGTTCTTGGAAAACATAATCATATTTCTTCTAGAAGCTAAATGTAATTTTAGTGGTTTGGAAAGTTTGTGGTGTAATCATGCACTGGACGTCTTTCTTTCATTTTGAAAAAAACAACAACACTGGCTTGTGTGAGATTCATAGTTGAATCAAAATGTGTATTCAGTTTAACAGTGGAACACTCACAGATTCTATACATCCTTGACCACAGTTATCTAAGGGTAGCCACTAAGAGCTTGTGTGGCAGATGGACTGTTATTCGTTATATTACCTAGTCTCAGCCATTTCCATTATTAAAGTAAATGGATGCAGAGAATCTCCAAACTAATACAGCTACATCCACATTTTGTCTATGTAGACAGCTTGAGGCAAGCTGTTTACCATCTCAACATGCTTGATGCTGATTTATGTATCTATTTCTATATCACTCCTAGTATTATATGTAACCTTAATTGTCCCATTGCTTTGTGTTGCAGAATGACCTATTTTCATTGTAAATGGTCATTGACCTTCCTCTCTTGCATGCTTTACCAAGAAGAAGCAGCAGCAGCAGCACAACTGCCTCTCTTGTATTGACCTGAGTTGCTGTGGGTAAAATCTATGTGAAGAAATAGAGCATGATATTTACTGTTTCCTTCTGAGTTGTGGATCTTGGACAAAGAATACAGACAGCAATGGGGTTCTTCTGACATCAGTTATAAGATGTTCTGATTGTGAGGGAACCAGGAACTCTGCGAATCCTATTAGCATGTTGTTATATGTCAGACCTTGAAAAGTTTGGATAACAGTTTGGAGAATCCTTAGGCAACACGACAATTAATCTGGGTCTGTGGCAGGGATGTTCTGAGACTTGTACTCCAAAAAGGTAATATTTCCATGCTCTGGGTTCTATCGCACAACCACACATAATTTATTTTAAATTTATTCTAGCCATTTGATTTGATCAGGTGGAGAACCAACATTTTGAAACCCATCTGTGCTGCATGCATGAGAAAATCCTCCATATCATCTGTCATAAGCAAGCTGTCATGGGGTAATGATAACCTTAGTGTCTTAGGCTTACATACTTCCTTTGCCCTCTCATAATGAGCAATGGAAAAGCATTCTGTTGAACCTGAGATTCTAAATAAGATTATCCATTTTGCATCTGTTGAAATTTCTTACAAAACATGTGCTTGTGCATATTTGTGAGCCATGCAGAGCATTTCAGAGAAATGAAGTGTACACAAAGAGGTGGTTATGTTTTCAAAATGACGATTCAAAGCTTATTCCCTTTTCTAGCCTGCTTTGTTCCTTGAGAAACTAGGGGCTATTCAGGGTAAAATCTAACATACTATGTCTTGATTTAAGCCCCGTTCAAAGGGTTAATTTGGAGGCAGGACCAGGGAAAAATTTCTGGACCCATCATCTTTCTACCACTGTCTTCAGATTACTCCTGACTACAATGTGTAGAGTCTTTATAGAAAATAGTAACTGAAGAAGAGAAACATTAAAATACAGATATAAATATTTAGTTGAAAGCCGTTAAACCATATTTAGCAAATGTTTGAAGAAATGTAGTATTGGGGCTTGAAATGTCTTATTTGGAAAGGAATTCTATAAGGTGAGTGCCACTACAGACTCTTCCATTTATAGCATATGGCAAGAAATTTAGTTTGTCAATTTATATGTTTTAAAGTATTTTGAATTAAAGCACATACAACAAAAATGAAATTCAGCCTAGAGATGCAATAATCTACCAGTTTCATTATTGCCATACAATAAGATTTTCTAAAAATCAAAACTATTTATTCTACAATAGAAATATATTTATGAAGTACTGGCTGAAATCCAGCATTGTAACTTTGCGTTGCATAAGGCTAATTGTATCATCATCAGTGGCAAAATTTATTTGGAAAGCAAATATTTCTTATTCATCCCAAAGGCCCCTGAGGCTCCCATGGGACTTCTTTCACCACGAGGAAGCTGTTATAACTTGGAAGATGAAAGGGGAACTATTTAATTTCTTAAAATCATCACTGGTGAGATGATTTCACCAGTGGCAGCAATATTCTGAAAATAAAGACTTGTTCCCCATTCTGCAGCACCCAACAATTTCCCAGAGATAAAAGTGCACCAAGGCAGCCTTGGGACCTTTTAGGGAGGTCAGAAATTTTTAATTTCTGAATAACTACCATGACTGGTGACATAACAGCCTTTAGTGGCATACATTACACTGCTGGATTGCATCCCTTAAAGTAAATTCATTCATTCATTCATTCATTCATTCATTCATTCATTCATTCATTCATTCATTCATTCATTCATTCATTCATTCATTCTTCCTTCCTTCCTTCCTTCCTTCCTTCCTTCCTTCCTTCCTTCCTTCCTTCCTTCCTTCCTTCCTTCCTTCCTTCCATAAACCCCACATGAAATTTCTATGTATCCTGCACTGCCCAAATTCAAGAGATGTGGCTATTCCCAGCCTGAAGTAGACTGTATTTACCTTTGTGGAATATAAATTTTAAGGATAAGGGATCCTGCAGGGGAAAAAAAATCACAACACTAATTTGTCATTGTGACGGACAGCCCACACATCACTCCTGTCAGTCATTGTAGAGCTCTAGTGCAGGAGCCTATGACACGACAGGAGGGGTGGGGTCAACAGAAGTGTGTGTGACAGAGAGTTTGGGAAAAGATGATGAAGCATTTAGACAGTTAGGGAGAAGACTGGGAAGTGTTTAGACAAGATATTGGACAGTTGATGTTTTAGAGAATATTAAAGAGTTAAAAGGAATTAGAAGTACATGAACAGTCAGAATATATTGAGACCTTGATTAAATTAAATGAATAGAAGCAAGCTTATAAGTAATCAAATCCACGTTTATTGAATGAATGATAATAGAACATCCATGATTTTTCTTCTGTGATTTACTTACTAATCCATAAATAAACCTTGTTATATTTGGCAGCAAGAGTGTGAGACTCTTAATTGATATAGTGAGGAGAATATCCTCTGGTGGCAGCGAATAAAAGTAAAAAGAACAAGTCATGTCCAAAGGTAAACTTGTGTAAGAGGCGAAAGACATAGGGGTTGCTGGGGTGTGTGTGCGATAGTCATTAACATGGTTGAATAAAAAGGGATTCAACTGTCATTTGTGTACTCAAAGTGCTTGCATGGATGGACAAATCTCTCTTTTCTCCCACTTTCGAATTTTTAAAATGTCAAGCTCTTTCCAACCCAAATATGAACAGAAAGGTTCCATAAATTTTTATACAAAGCAAGATGACACAAAATTCTCAGTCATCCCTAGTTTATCAGAAAGAGGATGAATATGTTTAAAGCTCTTTGCAACTAAATAACTTGCTCTGACTTTGCACACCACCATGCCTGTATTTAAATATGGTGCTGGTGCTGGTGCAATTGCAATGACATTAATTGCAGAAGAGAATTGCTACTAGTTAGCAAGTCAGCACTTATGTGTCTTGTCCCACAGCAGTTGCATGACTTGGTACAGTACATTGACCAGGAGACAAAAAGGCACCTCATTCATTTGCAACAATTCACTACCACAATTTACACCATTATAGTTATGCTGACATAACTAATCAACTAAACAGTTGCCACTATTGCCTATCAGCAAAAATGTCAGCCCTTGGTTTATGATTTTCTTCAAGTTTTATTGAGCAAAAGTTTGAAAGTTTTGAATTGCAACCCAAGCATTTTTTTCTTCAAGGGAGAAATGCACAGCAATGCAAAAAATTTAATCTTTATATGGCCATAAGGTATCCTTATAAAAGGGTCACTGCATGTGAGAGCTTGCAACCACAGAAATGTCAGAGACATGCTGAGGCAGCACAAGAAGCGCAACATAAAATCTTTTGGTCAGTGAGAAGTGATAAGCATAGTGATCAATAATCAAGTGATTTGTGAAAAGCTGTTAATGAGAATGGACTTACACTAGCAACAGAAGGGTACTCAGAGGAAGTCAGTTTGCTTGGATTAAGTATTTCTAATATTTATAAAGGTAAGATGCTTACAGTTGTTTCATACAACTTCAAAAGTCTAGATAATTCATACAGGCAAATGCCAAACATAGTCATGTTATTCTGTTTTGGGAAACGTGATGACTAAAAATCCACTGCTTTCATGTGGTTGAACTTTTTCTGTAGCTTTGGGGAATTTCATTCAGTCTTCTGAATAACATAATCATGTAATCCTTAGTTAATGTGTAATCTGTATGCTTATCAATTATATGAATGACTTTAATTTTTTAAAAGTTCCACTTAAAATGTTAGAAATGTTAGTGCTTGTCCATATAACCAATGAAATGAATTACATATTTTATCCATTTTGTATTATTTATAAGGTTCCCCCCCATAAATAACTTCTATTTTTTGTTCAAAAATGCATTAAATCTTTGGATATTCCTAGCAGATGTTAATCAGGCTAATTAATAGTTATATGTTAATAGTAATAGTGAGTATCTTACCTTTCTCTTTTACATGCTGTTATCTACCTACTGTCCCTCTGACAGCATGGTAAATCTCAAATCCAAACCATTCTGAGACTTTTGGATTTATTAATATATTTTAATTAACTGAAATCATGACTTTATTATGTGCTAATTAGGAGACAACTTTTAATGTGAAGGAACTCAAGTAAGGGCCCAAAGGCAAGATTTTATCAAGCTGAGAAACCAAACCCAATCAGGTGAATCCAGAATCCAGGTAAAGACAATTAGAAAGTTTAGCAAACAACCATACTGTACACCCAAAGGTAAAACTCAAGAGCAATCCAGAGTCAAAGTGAGTTTAGTTGTCTCAGAAAACAAACTAGGAGAGTCCCAAAAAGTGAAATCATATAGTTCAAAAGTCGTAGCAAATGGTCAGCTGAAGGGGATCAGGAGATATGGTCAATAGGATCTGAAGCAAGAAAAGACAGTATCTCCAACAAGACTCTTAGACCTTGTCTACAGTTTATATAGACAAACTGCTTGAGTGCCTCCTGCAATTTAGAAGTCTCCCTGGAAGGGAGAGTCCTTAAGGAGAATTCCTACTCTTCAGGATGCTTCTTCTCCTAAGAAGTCATTCCCTATAGCCGAGTGCTTAATCTGGGAGCTTCTGGCTCACCTGTGCCTTTACCCTGGGTAGTGGCGTATCCTCATTTTCTGACTCAGACACTGAGTTGTGTTTGGAAGTTTGACTTCCTGGGTCTTACAGCATCCTAGTTCTGCAGATCCAACAGCCCCAAACCTGCCCTGAGTCAGATTTGGCGGTCCAAGTTCTGACTTTTCCCTGCTAGAGGTCTTGTATGCCAGGGCTTGTGCACACGGAACCGTATGTTCATAAGTCAAATGCATCTCCACATTCCAAAGTTTTAGTAGTAACTTTATTAAATATGTACATTCCAGAGTTTTATACAGTATTCTATAATGCTAATATAGAATTTCAGCTATTTATCTGTATCTATTGTGTATGCGTTTGGGCAGTATATACAATTGATGTCTGACAGAAATCCCCGATATTCACTTCAAGTTGAGCAAAATATTATAGCTATCCAACATTATACCTAACCACTCTGATTTTAAAATTAATCTATAATGAGAATAGGGTGTCATAAAAGTGAACTCAGTCAGCTTCTGTGTTCCCTGGTTTTGTGTGTTACAAAATCCATCATAAATCTTGCCAGATTTACTTAGTGAGGAGTGGATGCCATTACATATGAAAATATGTTAGGCAAATTGAGAATTGTTTTGTAGTTAGTAAAACAGTTAAGAATAGGACTGGAGCACTGGGGCAACAATTATTGTGTGTGTAAAGAACTCTCGGAGACATCATCATCACATCATCTTCTGTCTCTGCCTTGTAAACTAGTACAACTCTCCCTCCTTTAAAAACAATAGTGAATTATAATGCAACAACGACAATAAGAGTGGAGCTGAAGAAAAAAGTACCTCAATACTATAACTGAATTCTACTAATGTATGAATAGTTTAATAAATTAAGGAGAAGCTGTTGTTAAGCAAAAGCTGTTTCTGTGATGTAATTATGTACTAGAAATACTACTTTGGCAAAGTTAAAGGAAACAGAAGGAAATAAGAAGGGGGGAAAACAAACAAACAAACAAAAAAAACCAGAGTGTAGATGGTAGAATTCATGGCCAGGTAAGGATAGAGATAAAAGTGACAATGGTTTGTTAACATAAGAATGGGACTATCAAGCTGTTAATTCTCAAGACGTTTCAGCCCCTAGGCAGGATGGTAAACTATATGCCAGGTATGTTTTGCTGTCACAGAAATGCTAGGAGTTGCTTCTGGGACAAAAGTCATTGGTGGTCAATGGAGACAGCTACACCCAGCTTTTCATACATATGTATCTTATGAATATGCCTCTTTGTCTATTTTATGTATCTTCACCTGGTCATGAATCCTTCCTCCATGGAAATATATCTAGATCCAATAGGACTGTGATATCTGCAGGAAATTAGTTCCAAGCATCTCCTATGGATGCCAAAAACTTGCTTATATCAAATCCTACACATAGCATAGTCTTTGGGTCCCTTTAGTGGCCAGTTCTGGTACATACAGTACATATAAATACATTTCCCTGGGGTTTTTTATTTAATATTTTCAGGCAGTGGATAACTGACTCCATGAATACTGATCCTGTGGAGCGGGTGTGTGTGTGTGTGTGTGTGTGTGTGTGTGTGTGTGTGTGTGTGTGTGTGTGTGTGTGTGTGTGTGTGTGTGTGTGTGTGTGTGTGTGTGTGTGTGTGTGTGTGTGTGTGTGTGTGTCCTACTGTATATGAGAACATAATGTGTTCACTCCTTATGTCTGAAAAAGTGACTTTTGATCCACAAAAGTTCACACTGAATAGGTGTTTTGCTTGCTTCTACTTTTGTTCCTCTTTTAATTTTGACAGCATGCTGAGACAGACCAGCAGGGCTATTTCTTCGGAATATCCAATTACTGGTCAGAATTCTATTGGTTAGTTACACCAGCTTAAATTCAGTTAAGTAAACTGCGGTGGTAAATTACTTGCAGTAGACAAATCCCACTTGTGTCCTTCATCGCATTCCAGCTGTATGAGTTGGTCCACGACAAGAGATACAAGCAGCAATTCATCAAGTAGCAGCAATTTGCTGCTGCCACCATTCATGCCATTGCATTTATGTTGGTGTAAATAAACAACAGCATCCTGGCCAGTAGCTTTGAATGCAAAATATCAAACTGTGCCATAGTGAAGTATTTTGCCCTAAGGTAGGTTGGATATGTGTAAGACTTGTGAAGTAGTAAAACAAAGCATGCTGCTATATCCTGCCCCATCATGATACATAGCAAGCTGGCCTCAGAAGGCTGGAAAGCTGAGTGAACCCTCAGATAACAGGGACTGAATCCAGGTTGTGAGCAGAGCTTTGGCTGCAGTAATATATATTTTAACCACTGCCAGATATCTAAATCATTTAACCATTGAACAGCAGTGCCCACAAGATGATGGAATTCTTGCAGAGAGCCAGGGACCTTCTAAGGGGGCATTTCATTGCAATTTGATGTAAAGTGTGTGGGACATGCCCACAGTCACAATTATAATTATTGCCCAGCCCCCATTTATGCTTCCAATATTGGCACTTGCCATGGTTAGTTCGAATCTGGTTAAGCGCTGTCCAGTTTTGGGAATCAAAGCTATAAGCGCTTTGTACTGAATCGTGAACTAAGTTATACAGATCTGGGTTAGAAATTGTCCACTTCTGATGCCATGCTCTCTCAGTCTCAAAGTCTTCTCTGACTATTTGCCGTCCATGGTTTCCATGGTGGATTCTGAGATTTGAGTCTAAATATTTGATCATGGCTGTCCTCATGTATAGGTAATAGTTGCTTTGCCTCACATTTCTGCCACTCCCTTTTTAAAGCTGATTGTCTTCTTAGGTGTAGGGGTGGTATGTTAGATAGCTCCTCAAAAGGCATCAATTTAATAGTTCCTGATATTAGCCTCATGGTGTGGTTAAGCTGAGCATCCACTGCTTTTGTATATGTACTGTACAGGGCTGCAATACTCAGCCACTGAATATACCAAAGCAAGAGCGGATGTCCTAAGAACTATGGAATTTGCTCCCCAGGTAGTGCCAGAAAGTTTATTTAGGATATTAGGCAGAATCCAAAGAAGGAATATATTGAGAACCAGTGTGGTGAAATAGATGGGAGCTTTAGGCTAAGACTCAGGAGACATGGATGAAGCCACTCTTTGGATATCTCACACACTTTGAAAACCCTATTAGGATTGGAAGTGACTTGATGGAACATTAGTACATAAAATTTTATGTACTGATGTATTTACAGTGGGGTCTTGACTTGAGAACTTAATCCATATTGGAAGGCGGTTCTCAAGTCAAAAAGTCTGTAAGTCAAGTCTCCATTGACCTACAGTGCATTGAAAACCGATTAATCCCATGACAGGCCGTTTTTGTTCCATTTTGGTGTTTTTCTGGTCTGTAAGTCAATTCTCAAGCTGCAAGTCAGACCTAAATTTGCGGCCAGAGAAGTCTGTAACTCAAAAAGTCTGTAAGTCAAGCCGTCTGTAAGTCAAGGGTCCACTGTAGTTTGTAACCCACCAAAAGTACTTGTGTTATGGGTCAGTGACAGAAGTCATTTTCTATGCTATCAAATTACATCTGATTAATAGTTACCCAATAAAGTTTTTAAGATATGTGAAATATTTAAGGAATAGTTGCCACCCTCCCCCCAATGGGTTTTCATGGCTGAGTGGAGATTTGAATCCAAGTCTTCTGAGAGAATAGAATAGTTCTCTCTGAATACACAACCAGCTTAAATAACTTTCTCAGCCACATTATTCTCATCGCCAATTCAGTCTTTAAGAAAAATATTTGCTTGGAGCCAGTATTTGATATAACAACAATTTCACAATGTGTTTCTGGTGAATTCATATGTATGTTATTCTCATTCAGCTTAATTCACAGCAAATAGCAAATAGAAGTTTTGGATTCTCTCAGGCAAGGTGAAATTCTTTGCTTTTTTTGCAGAGTATGAGCTTACTGAGGCATATTGGAAGAGTTTATTGACACTGCTGCATAAGCCACAGGAGCTTTAAGGAGTTTGCACACTCAGCAGGGCAAGCATTAGCACTCCACAGAGCCTAGGCGTAGAGTAAAGCTTCATTACAACACTGGCTTCAAGGCTTTTGTTCAAGCTATCTTCTGTTAAGAGGGAAGAAGCAATTCTGTCAATTATGTCTTCAGAGAACAATAATCTTGATTCTCCTGTCTTTTGTTTCTTTGGAAGTAAAAGGAAAAAAAAGATACCCCCTTTTAATTTTTTTTACTGTTGTTGTTTTCAGACACTGATGCAAATGAGAGAGACAGAAAAATGTAGGAGTGTCTGTATGTGACACATCTTAATTGTCCTTTAAAATTGGCACTTTGTTGGCAGGATGTAGCTGAAATGACATTAAACATTACTAAGAGAAAACTTAAGTTAAACATTGATATGGATCATGTGCACAAAGCACCCAATGATTAAAACAGTGAAACTAAAAGAAGCAGTATCTCAATCTGTGTTCCTTGGTCAGACACTTTTATTGTATTGTTTTTGTGGTGACAAAGCCTCTGACATGAATTTGGTGTGATGACATGGAATAATTTGCTGTTTCATCAAATTAACCTTCACTTTTTAGATGCCTCAAAAGAATATAATCCAGATGAGTGGATGGACTTTCTGTTTTAATACTGAGATAAATTCCAGTTGCTTTCGGTAGAGTTGTGAAGCTGAGAGCAAAATATACTTAGGTTCTCATAATTTAAGTAAGTATTATAGATACTATAGTAACACAGCATATTGTCTTACCTTTTAAAATTTGTGCATACGTGATAATTACTTAGTTTAAAGTATTTCTAGCTCACTGAAAGTGCTCCATTATTTTTACAGAGTTGAGGAAAAATATGTATTACTAGCTCATTAAATAACATATGGTGTTGATTAGTGTTTAGTTCTTTTTATAGAACTCAATTAAAGAAATGAGTGTGGCATATTTTAATTTGGTGAGGCAGCTATCGATGTTCTTTCCAGCATCAAGAAATTACTGAGCCAAAAACACTTTGGGATTAGCGATAGGTTAACAATGTCTGCTACTCACTAAGATTGAGAGCAGAATTAGATCCAAAAGTGAAAATCCATCTTGGAGAATGTTAATGATCTGCTGGGCAGAGGAGAAGAATGAAGGGTTTGTTCTGTTATATATACTATAGTATGGAGCCAAAGCATATTAATTGTGATTTATGCCAAGATATTTGAACGGATTTGAAAGAAAATTAACTGCACGATTTTTGTGCTATCAGATAACACTTTTCACAAGAATTACATAGAATTTTACAACCGGAAAAATTGACAGTAGCTGAACATGCCCTAAAACAAGCTGGACATGAAATTCTATTTCAGAATACTGAAATACTGGACAACACCAGCAATCATCATGTTAGACTGCACAGGGATGGCATTGAAATCCACAAACACCAGCAGTGCTTCAACAAAAAAGAAGAAAGTTTAAAACTCAACAAAGCTTGGCTCCCAGCACTGAAAAATACAGCCTGCAAAAGGTCAACAAACTCTACCCAGCCACAAGGACCAGTGATCACTACACACAAAAGACCAGCTAACAACACCCATCAATCACAGTGACAGATAATCTCTCCTCCTTATCACAACAATACACCCACAACAAAAACAAACTGATCACCATAACCGCCTATCTCCTGAAAAGGACAAAAGCTGATCCCACAGCTATAAATACTCAACTCCCAAACAAACTGCACCAGAGCACAGAGTGCTACTCCTCTGAAGATGCCACCGAGACTGGCGAAATGTTAGGAAAAACAGCCTTCAGAACACAGCCAAAGAGCCCGAAAAACCCACAACAACCAATTACATAGAACTCTTTCTTTTTGTCCTTTAATGTATTTAAATGATGCACATTTGCTGGTTGGATAGCACAGTGGTTTAGGAATCTGGCTGCGGAGACAGAAATTGGGAGTTTGATTCCTCAATGTGCTTCCCAGGAAAAGAACTAGCCTGGGTGGCCTTGGGCAAACTGTACAGTTGCAGAGAACTCTAGGAGGTGGGAATAGTAAATCACTTTTGAGTACTTACTACCTCACAAACCCTGGAAAGGGTCACTGTAAGTCACAATTGACTTGGTAGCATGTAATTGTTATTATGATGCACATTTTAAAATGATTTGTGGTACTGAAACTGAACTGTAAAAATCTTAGGAAAGTTGCTGTGCATAGACATTTCCTTAAAGCAAACATCTACATTTATATGTAAATGGTTATTCATTTCTTAATATTCTAAAAACTTTTTAAAATACTATTATATTACTTCTGTTTGAGGACTGCCAACTTCTCTTTTCTGAATTGCTCTTACATGTGATATAAGAAAATTTAGCAGATATTCAGTATTGATATAGAGAAGGTGAAGCCTTCCCCATCATTTTATTTTCATTCAAGGAGCAGCTTTGCCTGATATAAACAAAGCTAGATAGACTCTAGGTCTGATTACATTGGCTGCCCCTTTATCCTTAAGCCAGCCAAACACTGAAGAGCCAAGAAAAGTTATCTAAAAACAAAGGAGAAAGAGCATTCAATCAACCAAGTGAATTGCAGGGATCGCTATACCTTCTCTTAAAACAAAGAGAGCACACAACAGACCATAAGAGCTATAGAATGGCAGGGAAGCGATACACCAAAACATTCTGTGACACCTAAAAGACTTGGCAAGTTTTATTTGGCATAACCCTTTATGGACTGTAGCCCATACTTTAATGAATGCATGGAATGAATGTAGACAAACATCAGGACAAGAATCAGTAAATGTCTTAACTACTCCTTTCTTTTTAAGAACTGGGCCATAATTATCTTAAAGGTATGCCAGATTAAAGCTAGTTCAAATTTTTTTTGTTTTCTTTTGTTTTTGCTGAAGTAGACTAATAAAGCTATCCCACTGGAAATGTCTGCAAGAGAACAAAATATGCTTAGACATTATGTGATAATGGTGGGAGATTAATTGAAGTAGCTAATTTGATTAAATTTATCCCAAATTGGAAAACACAGATAAAGAATTTATTTATTTATTTATTTATTTATTTATTTATTTATTTATTTATTTATTTATTTATTTATTTATTTATTTATTTATTTATTTACCCTGCCCCCCCAGACAATGTCTACTCAGGGCAGCTTACATGGATAAAAACACAACAATATGACATGTATAAAAATTGTCAGAGACACAGTTATAGCAATTAATTCCAAACAACATATTACCAAGATGACACGACTCAAGGAGGAAAAATAAAGATCAATTAATTGACTAGAGGGAAGGCCTGCTTGAAGAGTCAAGTTTTTAAATGGCCTTTGAAAACACCCAGCAAGGGTGCCAGCAGAAATTTAGTTGGGAGGGTTCCATAGCCAAGGGGTCACCTCCGAAAAGGCCCGGTTACTTGTTTTTTCCTTCCGGGCCTCTCTCGGCATCAGGCCCCTCAGCCATTCCTGCTGGCTATGTCAGGTGTTTCGGGTAGATCTAGGTGGAAGAAGACAATCTGCCAAATATCGAGGTCCCAAACCATTTAGGGCTTTGTATGTAATCATTAGCACTTTGAAATCAATGCGGAAATGGATGGGCAACGAGTGCAAGGCAGCCAGAGTGGGGAAGATATGCTGATATTTTCTCACCCCTCTAAGGAGCCTGGCTGCTGCATTCTGGACCACCTGAAGTTTCCACATCAACCTCAAAGGCAGCCCCACGTAGAGTGCATTACAATGATCTAATCTCGAGATTACGAGTGTGTGGACTAGAGTAGTGAGCCCCCCCATCAAGATATGGTCACAGCTGAGCAATCCGCCATAGATGAAAATAGGCGGAATGGACCACAGACACCACCTGGGTTTCCATGGTAAGCGCCGGGTTCAGATGTATCCCCAAGCTGTGGACCTCACTCTTTGTGGTAAGGGTCGTCCTCCCAAAAGAAAGGGAGTTACCTAAACTGCTAATGGAAGGGCCACCCACCCTCAAGACCTCTGTCAACCCATTCAGCTGCATCCATTGCAGTACAGTCTCCAGGCAGTGCTGAATGGACAGAATGGCATCCACTGAAGTAGGTGAAAAGGAGATGTAGAGTTGCGTGTCATCAGCGTACTGATGGCACAATGCCCCACACCCTCTGGTGACCTCACCCAGTGGCCTCATATAGATATTAAACAGCATTGGAGAGATGATCGACCCCTGCGGAACCCCACAATTGAGGCTCCACAGGGCCGAGACTCTCTCCCCAAGCTGTACTCTCTGGGGACGGTCCTCCAAGAAGGAACGGAACCAGGAAAGCACCAAGCCACCAATTCCCAACTCGGAGAGCCTCCCCAGGAGAATACCGTGATCGATGGTATCAAAGGTGGCTGAGATATCAAGGAGGACCAACAAGGACATATTGCCCCCATCGGCCTCCATCAATAGGTCATCCAACAGTGTGACCAGTGCTGTCTCTGTACCATAGCGTGGCCTGAAGCCCGACTGAAATGGGTCCAGAGCATTGGTTTTGTCCAAAAGTGCCTGAAGCTCGTTTGTCACCACCCTGTCGACCACTTTGATGAGGAAGGAAATGTTGGCGATGGGCCTATAATTTCCAATGTTGTCTGCTGCCAAATTTGATTTCTTCCTAATGGACCTAATAAATGTCTCCTTGAGACCCATTAATTATTGTGGTGGCCCATTCAGTTGTTACAGGCCTGGCTGCTTTGATTAGCCAGGCCGGGCAAGGGTCAAGACAGGAAGTGGTAGCCCGACAGCAATCAAGCACCTTGTCCACTAAATCTGGTGTCACAGGCTAAAAGCAATCGAGAATCATCGGGCAAGGCAGAGCGCTGGACATCTCTGCTCGATCCATTGTATTTAAAGAAGGAGAGATATAAAAAAACCCTGCAAATTGGTCAGGTGAGATGCTAGTGGGAGACCGAGACTAATTCCGGATAGATCGCGAACTATATGGAAGAGTTCCACCTGCTGATTGGAAACTTTGCTTATCCGGTCAGCGAAGTGAGATCATCTAGCAGCCTTTACCTTAGCCAGGTAATGGTTAGTTGCGATCCTGACAGCTATCTTATTATAACCCATCAGTTCCTTTCCCCAAATGCACTCTAGCCATCTCCTGATTTGCATCATTGCTCATAGATCCCGATTATACTAGGATCCTGGCCGAGCTCTGATCCTGAGAGGGTGTCTATGGCCCTAGTGGCAGCAGAAAGCCAACCGTCAACCAGAGCTTCACCAGGAGCACCAGACAGTGCAACTGGAATCCCTCTCATGGTATCCTGTTCCTTGCTTCTCTCAGACGGCTGCCAGCGACTTGGAAGCTAGCCGAAGCTGCTTATTTCTGCCCATTGGCTGATTAGGGAGTTTCCTGGATCGAACTGGGGTGGCTGCCCCCCCCGTGATCAACAGGCTTTCTCCCCCAGTTCACCACCCCTCCAGGGTGATTCCGACACCCTACAGTGTCCCAAAACGGGTCAGAATTCAGCCCAGGGGACAGAGCTCTGCCCTCCTGCTGCTGTCTGGTCGCGACGTCAAGCCGGAAGTCCACCCTCTCATGGTATCCTGGAATCTCAGTAGATCCAGTAACCTTCGAGGGCGGACCATTAAATTAGGTCCATGCTCCCTGAGGGAAGTGCCACTGCGAGGTTACATTTTATTAGGTGGTGGTCTGACCATGACAACCACACTTAGACCACACTTGCTGCACTCGGTGGAGAAGACCAGGTCGAGCATATGGCTGCCCGTGTGTGGGACTGTTCACATGTTGGGACAAATTCAAGGAAGCCATGGTTTCCAAGAACTTAAGAGCTGGATCGAATACCTCCACCTCCCCCTGGATATCAAAGTCACCCAGGACCAAAAGTTTCAGGGACTCCCAGTGCTGCGGAGATGAAGTCTACCAGCTTCAGCAGGGAGGTGGCTGGGTCACGGGGAGCACAATAACCCAGCAAGATCCCAATATCATCCCTGGCCCCAATCCACACATGAAGGGCCTCCAAGCCTGGCTTCACCACTGAGGAGCGCCTCGTAACCTCCAAAGATTTTTGATAAACAATGGCAACTCCCCCCGCCCCTCCAGTCTACCCTGGTGCTGGACTGCATAACCAGTAGGGCAGGAAAGGGTCAGAGGAACCCCTCCTTCCCCACCCATCCAGGTCTCAGTTATGCACGCCAGGTCTGCATCCTCCTCCAGAATAAGATCTTGTATGAGCTGGGATTTATTGGATACAGACCTGGCGTTCAACAGCACCAGCTTTAGAGTGGAGGGCCAGCTGGTCTGCCTACCTCGATTTTGGCAGTTGGTCACAGTGCCAGAACAGTGAACAGCCTTCAAATATCTGTTCACTGTTCTTCTAACATGAGTAGGCACTGTGCCAATGCCATATCTCCCTCTACCCATAATCACACTGATATTAGAACCCTCGCTGGGGGGGGGCAGGCCCTCCTCTCCATGTCAAGTAAGGAAGTAAGAAAGTAGGGAAGGAGAAAGGAAACTAAATGAGCAAAATACACTAAAATGATACAGTAAAACAATAATTAAAAATTAGCAAATAATATTTAACAATAAAAATTAATATCTAACAAAAATATTAAAGTAAAATTAAATAAATTAAATAAAATTAAATAATTACCCCCTCATATAGTCCTGTTCTGCCTCACTCTGACCTGGACTTTTGTCCGTCCTGGTGTTAGAGTCGTGAAGCTAAGAGTGCGGTTCTTATAAAATTGGCATGCTTCAAAGCTTTCATCAGGGAAGAGAGGGAGACATCATAGCACAAGGATTAAAGCTGATAATAGCGTTACTGTTGACCCTCTTTTCCATCAGAGAACAGTTTTTTCAGGTCCCAACATGGTGACTCACAGTTGCAGCCAGACAGGACCCACAACCAGCAAGTTTATTCGCTCCAAGGTGGATTTTTTCAGCTCCCACACGCGGATTTTCAGCTCTCTCTCAGATGAAATCCCAGGCACAACAACCTGCTCCGCAAGACCTCCTGGCATCTCCAAAGTTTCACAGGTGTCCTTCAGCAGCTGCAAACAACTCGGCGGGACTCCAATGAATTCCAGGCTTTCCCTGGCTTTCCTCTCCTCCTCGCCGGTCTCCTGCAGCCTCTAGCCATGGCCCCCTCGATCTCATACAATGCCCTTCTGAGCTCCACTGGCCAGCCAAGTTCCAACCCCTGTGAATCGAGCTCAGCGTCGGTCTCTGCTCACTCTCACGCACTCGCCCCGCTGCTTGTCCTGTAGTGCTAGCCTCCAGAAACAGCCTTTTCGCCAGCACAATCCAACACAGCACGACTACGATGATCCAGGTAAAAGATGCAACAAGCAGAGTGAGGTAGAAAAGGACAGAAGGGAGGGAAAACAAAATAAAAAAGAAATTAAAAAGAAGAAAGAAGAAAGGAACGGGTGCGGCAGAAATGTTAGCCGCCCATCATCGGCGCCATCTTGGAAGAATCAAGAGATACCAGATTATATTCGCAAAGGCTTTCACGGCCGGGATCTAATGATTGTTCTGGGTTTTTCAGGCTCTTTGGCCGTGTTCTGAAGGTTGTTCTTCCTAATGTTTTGCCAGTCTCTGTGGCCGGCATCTTCAGAGGACAGCAACCTGTGCTCTCTCTGCTGTCCTCTGAAGATGCCGGCCACAGAGACTGGCGAAACATTAGGAAGAACAACCTTCAGAACATGGCCAAAGAGCCTGAAAAACCCAGAACAACCATTAGATACCAGATTATCCTCCCCTAGTATACATAGCATGGTAGTTCAGTTTACATTTCTCCAGTTACTTACAACTCGGTATATAAATTCATCCAGAGGTAAGAATGTTTAAAATGCAGACCAAATATTCCTTAAAAATAAATAAAATGAAATAATAACTGTTTGCAATCTATTAAGTTTGAAGAGCAGAAAACTTCCTGATGCAATCTAGTCCAAATGTTTCATGAGTTTCCAAAATAATTATTGGACTCTACATACCCTAACTAGAAACTATATAAAACCTCTAAACATGCAAAAAAGAGAGAAATTGCACCCCTGTATTTAGAGTTACAGAGGTGCCCCACATAGCGAGGTTAATCCGTTCCAGATTAACCATCGCTATGAGGAAACATTGCTATATGGGACAAAAAAGCCCGAAGTTTAATGCATTCCAAATGGGCCCAAAACTCACCGTTATGCGATGTTCCTCCATAGCGCAAGCATTTTTGCGGCCTCGGTAAGCGAGGGCAGGGCGCGAAAACGCTGCGCGTGGCCATTTTGGGTGTTCCAGTGGCCATTTTGGAACCACCGAACAGCTGATTTAAAAAAAACGCTATGCGAAGATTGGTAAGCGAAACGCTTACCGATCGTCGCAAAGCGAGTTTTTGCCTATCTAGGCATCGGTATGCGATCGCATTAGCGATCCCAAAAAACGGATCGCTATGCGAATTCGTCGTTAAATGGTGTGCTCGTTATGCGAGGCACCACTGTATTCTTAATATAATGCCCTTGTACCATTCAAATTTTTCCTGTTGTCCCTTCGGATTTCTTTCACTGCTGCTAGTAATTTGTGTCAGTTAACGCTGTTTGTGTGTTGATCGATTAACCTATCACTATGATAAGAAAACAAAACATTAATTTTAAAAATACAGAAGTTTAGGATTTATAGAAAATATATCACTATACAAATTCAGGGCATGTCCAGACTGACCATTCTGGTGCAGGCTGGATCAGGCTGTAGAATTGGTTGAGATCAGGGGGAGCAGCGATGTGCCGTTTGGTGCACCTCTCCTGTCTGAGTGGCATATCAACTTTTGTGTCAATTACATGCTTCCCTTGATAATCTGTGGAGGGTCAGGGAAAGTGAAATTATTTTTTTTTACATCTGCTAGACCATTGCTGATGTGATAAATTACTTTGATTACATTTTTAAAAATATTTTTCTCTGCCTCTCTGTGCATTGCTGATTGAGAAACTGCCCACAGCTATGGTTTCAAGCAGCATTAGGTAAAGATTAAAAAAAATAATTGAAGTGATTCATTGCATCAGCGATGATCTAGCAGATTAAATAAAAATGTTACTTCTTCTGATCTATTGCAGATGATATGGGGAAATATTCAATTTCCGATATCCTAAAGCAACTTGTGGCCTGCTTCAGGATACCAGAAACTGACACTGGAAGGAGCTGCAAGCCTCTAGTTTAGTCTGTTCAAAGTGACCGCAGTAGCTGATAATGGACTAAACTGGAACCCTCCAAACCTCATCAAACTAGTAATACCCCCTGACAGGGATTCAGAAAGGTGCAGATTGGGGCAGATTGATCTGTTCCAGTGACTTCCATGTGTGGACACCGAAAAAAAGAGAGGACTAATCCTGACCCATCAGTGCACCAAACAGTGGGACAAACACTTGTGTGGGCAGGCTCAGAGTCATCTTCTGTGTAGATCATGTACGAAGTCACTTGAGCCATCAGAGCTGGAAATCTCTAAAGCATTGAGAGAAACTCACTCCAGGGCATGTGCAGAGCACAAACAAAAAGCAGGTAAAAGAAAACATTTTGCAAATGTGACTCACTAAAAGCCGACTCTCAACTACAATGATGTAATAGGCCGTTCTTGTTCTATGGGATTATAGCAGAGTAGAAATGTAAACTTTCTACTTTGTACTTCACCCTCCAGAAAGTAAAAACATCTGTGGTTGAGTAAAATGACTACCAAAGAGGAAATAACTTCAAGCTTTATTTTCATAGACCATTGGGACTGATTACCTATTGCTGTGGGATAATCAGGCCAACATTTTTACTTCTGATTGATACTTCTAGAAGGGATTCAGCTACACAGGTGTCTTGGTCTAATTTTCCTTGCTTATTTTGGCCACTTTAGTCTAGTTTTGAAGAGTCTTGAGCCCCCATTTTGGGGCTCTTTTCATACTGTGCTGCTGTTATAAAAGCATCAGCAGAAGGACAGTAAAATGTCAGCATGCCTGGTAGTGAGATACAGTGGTGCCTCGCATAGCGAGGTTAATTGGTTCCAAAAAAACACATCGCTATGGGAAAACATCGTTAAGTGAAATGTGTTTTCCCATAGAGATGCATTGAAAACCGGATAATCCGTTCCAATAGGAACGGATTATCCGGTTTTCTCCCCCACTATCGGGCGCAGCCCTTTGGGAGAAGCCTCGGGGGAGGGGGGAAGACGGCATCGGCTCCTGCCTTCTCCCCCACCACCTGGCTTCTCCCAAAGGGCTGCCCCGACTGTGCTTGCAGCAGCGGAAGAGGTGCCCGGTGGAGGAGAAGGCAGGAGCCGATCTGTCATTTCTCCTCCACCGGGCACCTCCTCCGCTGCTGCAAGCAACTTCGGGGCAGCCCTTTGGGAGGAGCCGGGCTGTAGAGAAGAAAGGGAGAAGCCCATCCGATCTCCCCTCCCAACCATCGGGAGCAGCGGGAGAAGCTGCCCGGCGTGGAGGGGGGGGGAGATCAGATGGGCTTCTGCCTTTCTTCTCCACAGCCCGACTTCCCCCAAAGGACTGCCCCGAAGTTGCTTGCAGCAGCGGAAGAGGTGCCCGGTGGAGGAGAAATGACAGATCAGCTCCTGCCTTCTCCTCCACCGGGCACCTCTTCCGCTGCTGCAAGCACAGTCGGCCATGCCTCCCACCCTTCTCAAGCCGCAGGAGGTGGGTGGTGGGTGGGAGGCATAGCCGGACTCCTTGGCAGGCACCGCGGCTCGGATCCGATCTGAGCCGCGGTGCCTGCCGAGGAGTCCGGCCATGCCTCCCACCCTTCTCAAGCCGCAGGAGGTGGGGGTGGGAGGCATGGCCGGACTCCTTGGCAGGCACCGCGGCTCGGATCCGATCCGAGCCACGGTGCCTGCCGAGGAGTCCGGCCATGCCTCCCACCCTTCTCAAGGCGCAGGAGGTGGGGGTGGGGGTGGGAGGCATGGCCGGACTCCTTGGCAGGCACCGCGGCTCGGATCGGATCGGAGCCGTGGTGCCTGCCGAGGAGTCCGGCCATGCCTCCTACCCTTCTCAAGCCGCAGGAGGTGGGGGTGGGGGTGGGAGGCATGGCCGGACTCCTTGGCAGGCACCGCGGCTCGGATCGGATTGGAGCCGCGGTGCCTGCCGAGGAGTCCGGCCATGCCTCCCACCCTTCTCAAGCCGCAGGAGGTGGGGGTGGGGGTGGGAGGCATGGCCGGACTCCTTGGCAGGCACCGCGGCTCAGATCGGATCGGAGCCGCGGTGCCTGCCGAGGAGTCCGGCCATGCCTCCCACCCTCCTCAGGCCGCGGGGGGAGGGTGGTGGGATCCATCCAGATCCCCCCACCCTCTCCCCCGGCTTGGATCCGACCCGCGGCAGGCTACCCCATGCATGGTCGGACTCCTGAGAGTCCGACCATGGCCGGGGAAGCCGGCCGCGGGGAAGGGGAATCCCAGCGGTGGCCTCGGAAGGACCCTTCGGAAGGGTCCTTCCGAGGCCACCGCAGGCATTTTCCCCCAGCTGAGTGGCGGGAGCTTCAAAGCCCCGCCGCTCAGCTGGGGGAAAATATCGGCAGTCGGCGGTGGCTTTGGATGGATCCCAAAGCCACCGCCGACCGCCGACATTTGCCTTCCGAGCTCTCAAAGGGCTTCCCCACCACACATTGGAGAAAGCCCTTTGAGAGCTCGGAAGGCTCTCAGCGGCAGCGGGGACAGGGTAGGGGGTGTCCGAATGGCTTCCAGGCGAAGCACTGGAAGCCATTCGGAACCCCCCTGCCCCCGCCGCCGCTTGGATCCAGCTCCCGGCCGGTTCCCCTTGCATGGTCTGATCTGACCATGCAAGGGGAACCGGCTGGGGGCCGGATCAAAGCTCCTACCGCCGCCGCCTCCGCTTGGATCCGGCCCCCGGCCGGTTCCCCTTGCATGGTCTGATCCGACCATGCAAGGGGAACTGGCTGGGGCCCGGATCTAAGCTCCTACCGCCACCGCCGCTGCTTGGATCCGGCCCCCGGCCGCTTCCCCTTGCTTGGTCTGATCTGACCATGCAAGGGGAACTGGCTGGGGGGCGAATCCAAGCGGCGGCGGCGGTAGGGGCTTTGATCCGGGCCCCGGCCGGTTCCCCTTGCTTGGTCTGATCTGACCATGCAAGGGGAACCGGCCGGGGGCCGGATCCATGCTCCTACCGCCGCCGCCGCTGCTTGGATCCGGCCCCCGGCTGGTTCCCCTTGCCCGGTCGGATCAGACCATGCAAGGTGAACCGGCCGGGGGCCGTATCCAAGCAGCGGCGGCAGTGGTAGGAGCTTAGATCCGGCCCCCAGCCGGATCCAAGCTCCTACCGCCGCCGCTTGGATTCTCCCCCCGGCCGGCTTTCCCTTCCATGGTCGGACTCTCTGGAGTCCAGCCATGGATGGGGTAACCGGCCGGGGGGAGAATCCAAGCTCCTACCGCTGCCACCGCCGCTTGGATCCGGCCCCCGGCCGGTTCCCCTTGCACGGTCGGATCCGACCATGCAAGGGGAACCGGCCGGGGGGCAGTTCCAAGCGGCGGCGGTGGCGGTGGGGCTTGGATCCGCCTCCCGGCCGGTTATCCCATTCATGGCCGGACTCCTGAGAGTCCGACCATGGAAGGGGAACCGGCCGGGGGGCAGATCCTAGCCCCGGATGCCTGATAGGCATCTGGACCCCTGCCGCCGCGGCTTGGATCTGCGTTGCGGCCGGCTACCCCATCCATGGTCGGACTCCTGAGAGTCCGACCATGGCAGGGGTAGCCGGCCGCGGGGCGGATACAAGCGGCGGCGGCGGCGGGGGTCCGGATGCCTTTTAGGCATCCGAAGGGGAATCCCGGCGGTGGCCTTGGAACGACCCTTCGGAAGGGTCCTTCCGAGGCTACCGCCGGCATTTTCCCCCAGCTGAGCAGCGGGGCTCCCGCTCAGCTAGGGGAAAATGCCCCCTCCGAAGGGGAATCCCGGCGGTGGCCTTGGAACGACCCTTCGGAAGGGTCCTTCCGAGGCTACCGCCGGCATTTTCCCCCAGCTGAGCAGCGGGGCTCCCACTCAGCTAGGGGAAAATGCCCCCTCCGAAGGGGAATCCCGGCGGTGGCCTTGGAACGACCCTTCGGAAGGGTCCTTCCGAGGCTCCCGCCACTCAGCTGGGGGAAAATGGGGCCCATGGGGAAAACATCGCAAAGCGATTTTTCCCCATAGGCAACATCGCAAAGCGATGGCAAAAGAGATTGCTTTTTTGCCATCGCTATGCGAATTCATCGTTAACCGGGGCTCTCGTTAAACGAGGCACCACTGTAGATCTAAATGACGGGGTAAATGGAATGTTAGTGCTTTTGTTTCTTTCTTGTTCCTACACATGAATTAGGGCCTTCCTCTGTCCATATTAGCAGTAAGCAATGCTAATTTCCATCTTGATGATATGTCAAGCTTTTGTTAAAGGCATAAAACCAGACTAAACTGAATTTTCCAGGTCAATTTGCATTCGTATTTTCCAGCTGGTGGCAAAAATAATTCTAGTTTTGTTCATAGTCCTTGTTTTTGCAGTGCTGCCCTTAAGACTGCAAACCCATATGCTTAAAAAGGATTAAGGTCTATTGAAATCACTTAGATTAACTTCTTAGTAAACATGCTTAGAAGTATACATTGTAAATCTGCCAGCTGATCTAAACAGTAACAATGCATATTCCATAAATCAATCTGATATTAAACATATTTACTTCCTCGAACATTTCTTTGGTTTGTTCAGAATTTTCAGCTACGAAACCTGCTGCCTTGCATATTACCTTTATGTACAGTGTTTTGGCAGATATATATATCTGCAGAACAGAGCAAAGTCTGTTCTGAAATTTGCTAGAGAAAATTACCTTGTTTTTATTTATTTGTATTTTGTGTATTCCTATTTTATTCTTCTACAGTATAGGTGTAATTTCTATAACATGTGTTTGTAGTTTATTTACATTTTGACTACAACCTGTATTTGGTTACCTTTAAAATATAAAGTAAAAGTATGTAACTGATCAGGATAAATAAATTAGAAAGAATAGTAATCCTGACACTAGTTTATAACAAAAGATTTACCTTTATCTCTAATACTGTACAGTCTTTATGTCACAATAGGAATGATATGATTAGTTCAAGAGAGGAGTATAATTTATAATTCCCAATATACCCATCTCCAGTTTTTCTGAAGCTGCATTGCTATCTGTGCTACTTATGTCAGAAATTACAGCTTTTTTTGGTTTTCCACAAGAGACATTTTTATTTTCCTATTTTAAAAAAAAATGCATACAGCTAATACAATCGAGCACAGTTCATTGTACTTGTAAGCATTATTGAGCTGGAACTGAGCACAAGGCTTCAGGGATGGGAGGTCTGTGCTAAAAACTGGCTATTTAAGTAAATTTGAGGTTTTAGAGTCTCATTTCATTTCCAATTCATGTTTGCTTTGCTGTTTCTCTTTGTGTATCTGGAAATATATGCACATTCTCACAAAATTGTTCCCTTCAGGTGGGCCATGATCCACGTAGTGTGGGGAGCTTGCTGGGGAGTGGTGGGTTTAATTAGATGGCCATGATTAATAGACTGTGAAACACATTTTTTTTAAAAACCTTGGTAAACAAAGATCTTTACCTGGTGCTGACAGTATCATTAACTTGGCCCTGATCAAACCTCTCTGAGAATGCTATTCCACAACTTCCCAAATAATCAAAGCCCTTTCCAGGTGGCATACCTAAAGCAACAACAACAACAACAAAAGGCAATATGACAACCCTGTCATTGAGTGAAAGAAGGCTTACAATGTCCTCCAACAATTTGGAGACATTTGACTTCTTGTTAGGATTTAGATAAATTCAGTATGCAACTAGATGACCCAATTATCACAGTTTAGATCAGTGTACATCATGCTAAACAGGATCACTCTGAGGTGCTGTATGTCATTTGTGGCCATGCTTGTATATATACATGAAAGGATTGATCACACCACAGCTTAACTAATCCTGTTTAGCGCTAGCACTATGTGTAGACCAGTTTTCTTTCCCTTGAAAGGGAAAGAAAGAAAGAAAAAAGGCAAGCTCCCTCTCCTCTTTCCTCCTCCATGCTGTGCTTAAGCCACATAATAATCTTGAGAAATTGAAAACTTTCTTCCCACTCCCCTGAAGAGGGGTACATTTCTTTTTAACTGTTGCTTTCAAAGTATCACTGATACATTAGCAACAAATAAAAAGAACTGAAAACATATTCTCCCTTCCTCTCTGCATGTCAGCAGGAAGGAAGCCTTCCATTGCTCAGGATCATTAAGTAGCTTAAGCAAAGGGACATCTTAAGCCGTCTGCTTTAGTTTGATCCCATCAATCACACACATTAGAACTAAACCAAAATGGAATGATCTTACTGACACACAAACACACAAAAAGTTGTGGGTAGACAGGCTGGTTCTCAATGGCATGTACATCATATGATCACTGGGAAAAGGTGCAAACCAGCCAGTCCCCACAGTGGACTTACAATATAATCACACAGATTGAACTGAACTAAAGTGACATGTTACAATACCTGTAGAAAACAATTACTGTTAGAGTTGCAAAATTGGGCCTGCTATTGAGAATATTTGAATGAAGGCACAGAGTTGTTGAAAAAGCAAGTAGTAACAACACAGCATTTCATATGTAATCTAATCAAATATTGCTGCAAAACATCATTTCCCATCAGAGCAGTTTAATTTGTAGTTTCCAGTTGGTGACTGTGGGCTAAATCCAATTGTTACGCTCACCTGCAGTGGACTCATTGAATGACTAGGCATTGTTAGTCAACATTATGCAGGTCTCATTGATTCAGTAGGTTTAATATAACTGAGACGAACTGTTGAATTTAGCCTGCTGTGTGTTGGTTGAACTATGTATAACATTTTATATTTTATTTATTTATTTATTTATTTATACATTCCCTGGTTTAATGCTCATTTATGTATATTTTATGTGCATTAATGTGAATGTGCCCAATTACCAGTAGGTATGTATGCTTTTTATTAATTTTATATGCTAACTAAGACATATACATAATTTATACAGTATATTGGAAATGACTAAAAATTTGTACAATTGTAGGCCAGATACAGATAAAACGTTATGACTTTTAACATATATGAACTATTTTGCAATTTTAAATTCATACTGCTCTCTAGTGGGGAATGCTTTCAGTGCACAAGATACACTGGTTTTGGAAAATACAAACAGAAGTTGACATTCTTCATTACTCATGCTGAAATCTTAGGATTCTATCATCACCGCCACTGCCACTTATTCAGGACGATTTACTCCCCACCCCACTTCTATTAACAGAACACAGGTCTTATTTTTTTCCTTTGCCATGAACTGGTGGGAAGAGCATTCATGCATCTTGAAATATTTGCTCCTTGAAATATTTGCTCCATATACTGTATATGGGCATTTGCCTACCATCTTTAATCCTTATCCCTGTTTCTTCCAACATCATTATTCCTTCACTGACTGTTTGACAGTGCAGGCTTCTTGGGAACAAATACGTTAGTGATGCCTCTGTAACTCTGTATGGGTATCTGATTTGCTAGGAATAATAATAAAACTTGAATAATTTGTTAGAAAACTAATGATTCCACTTGTGAATTCTACATGGCAACCTAGTAATTAGTGCAGAACTCAGGAGTTTCATTCTCATGCACATCCATTAAACTCACATGGCCTTCATGAAAAGAGCAGCTTAGGTGTAGGTATCTCTTCACAATAGCAGATTACTCAGGCAGGACCTTTCCTTTACTTTCAAGGGTTTTTAGTTTTGTGTATAATTTAAACACATCATCTTCCCCCCCCCTCTTTTCTAACGTGTCAGGTGGTGAGTAAGCAACCCTTAGTAGCTTGATTGTCTCACCCAACTTTGCTTCATGCATTTTGTGGAGTTGGGCACACGCACAGGAGCATTGTGTGGAGTTGGGGAAGGTACCCTTCCATTTGTATGGTGAGTGGAAAGGTTATAAAATACCTTTAAAATATCAGCTTTGCTCTCCTCACACTCTCAATTGGCTGAAATCCAGTAATACGTCACAATTAGAATAAGCCCACCGACTCAATGGGATTTGGAGAGACAATACTTACATAAGTTCCATTGACTCAATGGGGCTACTCTAACTGCAACTTACTACTGGATGTCAGCTATTATGTATAGTTAGCACAGTGCTTGAAGGAAGGAATAATTGTAAAATCACAATTTAAACCATTTGTTCAGATGTAGGACACACAAAACACAATTATCTACCTTGGAATATAATTTATATAACAAATTTTCAGAGTTTGAAGTGTTTCATTAGTATTATTTTAGTGTAATTTTAGTTAATGCTTGCAACCACCTTGCAAGAAAGGAGAAACAAATCTTAGCCCTGTTCTGCTGTTTCTCACCCATTTCTGTCAAGCACATGGCTATGAACATCTTCTGTGGAGACACGTTACTTCCCAAATGAAAATAGTGACTGTGGAGGAGCTAGGAATTAACCTGGCTTTCAGGTTTATTGCTCCTGGAGAGAGCAATTGAGAGCCTCTCTTCTGCCAGACACTCCGTTCTCCATGTGGAGATAGTGATGATGGAGAGAAGAAGGGCTTGGTGTTCTGCCCATCTCTCAGAACGAACAGGCAAGAATGCTTGAAGAGGGCTCATGTGTCATCCAGCTCTGCATTACACACCAACTGGCAGCGGGACTCATACAGGATTCATTCTCAACCCTACCTGCCCATGGTAGGGACTTAGTCTGGAACCTTTTGCATGCAAAGCATGTCCTATTCCACCAAACTATGATCTTTTTACAGATCAGTATTAAATCAGTATTCTCATTGTGTGGTTGGGATGACACTGAGATAATTGTTTCCCTAAAGAATAAAGAATTTATGGCTGAGCTCACACATAGGCCGTGATCTTATGTATTTTGAATCAGAAGCAAAAGGGCATAGTGTTCAAAGGAATTTATTTAATTTATTTACTTTTAAAATGTTTAAACTGCCCCATTATCCACAATAATTCCCGAGACAGGGTACACAATACTTTAAAAGAACAAATCCAGCATGAAAAAAGTGAATTCATAAAATAAGCAGCAAGAAAGTCCTCAGTCAGCAAACTAAGAAAAACAATCTTTTTTTTAAAAAATGCAAGTTCCATTAGTTCTCAGCCTTATCCTTTCTGTAGCTAACTTGCTTAAAAAAAAAAAGAACATAGTCTGAAGATGGAACTAAATTGTCCATACAATCTGAGAGTTCTGTCAGGGTATTATTGTGTCATGAGCTCTTTGTCATATGCTCTTTGTATTGCCACCCCTGTCCTTATGGGGCAGATTCAATTGAACTGGGTTGATTCAGTACAGGGTACTACCTCACTCTTCAAATGGCCTTAAAAAGAGCCAGGGTTGGCACTTTGATTCTGAGTCAGTCCAGTAATCTGTCCTGACTCTGCTTCATTCTGTCCTTGTCCATAACCATCTTGTCCAGAATTAATTTATTTTCTTTTTATTCTAAATGGCATAGTGCTGCATCAGTGTTGCACACAGAAAGATCAATGTCTATGTGATGCAGCGCTAAAGTCGAATGGCCTGTTTAAAAACATGGTTAATAGCAGGCAGGATTTCCCAATGGGACAGCATCTTGTGCCACCACAAACATATCACTAAGATGTCAGCACAGGGAACACCCCTATAGGCAGAATATGATGACCTGGCAATTCACACAACCAAAAATGGGTAAAAAAATCAATGTGATGTAGTGCAATTTAAAACAAACAACCTCCTGATGGGTATTCAAAAAGAAATGATTCCTCAAAGAAAAGTGTGAGTTTTCCCCACACTTGCAACAAGTCGCAATTTTTTGAATCAATTTGCATTGTGCTAAACCTGGAGTACTGTAATTGGAGGAGTATACAGTGGTGCCTCGCATAGCGAGGTTAATCCGTTCCGGATTAACCTTCGCTATAGCGAAACATCGCTAAACGGAATAAAAAAAGCCATAGAAACACATTGAACTTCGTTCAATGCGTTCCTATGGCTTGAAAACTCACCGTTAAGCGATGTTTCTCCATAGCGCCGCCATTTTCGCGCCCTCGGTAAGCGAGGGCAGGGCGCGAAAATGCGGCGCGGACCTTCCGGCGGCCATTTTGGAACCGCCGATCAGCTGTTCTCCCCCGCTTCGTTGTGCGAAAATCGCTAAGCGAATCGCTTAGCGATCATCGCACAGCGAAAAATCACCATAGGGGCCATCGCTGAGCGAATGCTCCAGCGATGGCCCAGAGTGCCTCGTTAAGCGATTTCATCGCTCAGCGAGGCACTCGTTAAGCGAGGCACCACTGTATTGCAATTTAGTCACACCCTCAGTTGAAAATCATTTAGAATGTTTGGCTGAAAATAGACTTGTTTCTACATTGATAAATTTGTTAGAATATGGTCATTTTGGTCTACCTTTCAGAAACATGCATCTTTGTATATACAATAGTTGAAATTGTGACACCTTCAAGTATTGAGCAATCAAAGGAGAAATTGGTTCTTTCATAGATCTCCAGTTCTTTCATAGATCTTCATAAAATTTGTACAGTATACATGTATCTAGTACAGTATTTTTAAGCACTGACTCACAGAAGCAGTGTTTATACTAACTTTCATTTTTATAATGTGGTTTTGAATGGTTTTTTATCTTACTTCATGGTTGTTGCAATATGATGACATATTTAATTAAATTTTAACATTGCAACAAATTATTTTTTAACCATTTTGTAAGCCTCCCTGGTTCACTATACTGAAATAAAAGTAGTATATAAGATAAACACATATTAATGTCTTGTTAAAATGCTTCCTTTCTGTTCTGTCTTGGTCCTCCTCCATACTAATTATGCAGCAACTAATGCACAGAAAAGTGCCACGGTATTAATTAAGTTCTTTTGCACCAAAGGGGGACAGTATGTGCCGTCTGTGTTACAAGTATTCAAGACAAAAATTATAACCCAAATGCTCTATGGCTCCCAAATATTTGCGCACTCCAACATCCATCACCTCGAGCTGGTATAGACAAAATTCTTGAGGGCTATTTTTGCAGTTCCCTCATGCACTGCCAACAGAACACTGAGGTTGGAGGCAGAGTTAGTTTCTATTAGATCTTAGCACAAGCTAAGATTCAGATGCTTAATTATTGGTTAAAGTTAATTTTTGCCTGGTAGGTTTGACACCATTGATATTATTAGACACCTCCTACTCGGAATGGAAACGTTTCCTGAGTATGGAATTGACTCAGATAAGCTTTTCTCCCAGCGTTCTTGTAACAATGGGTTACGCAAATGCTAAAGCAGTCATAAAACAAAGGATACAGGATATAAAACTACAAAAACACTTAGGCTTGCTGGACAAATGCAGTGCAGTACGAAATCGAAACTTTAAACCTCCTGTCTATCTGTCCAATTTAACACCCCCTAAGTTCAGAAGAGCCTTTATTCTAGTGAGATTCAATCTCCTGGCCTCTAAATTTTTAGAAGGAAGATTTCAAGG
The DNA here is from genome assembly GCF_051106095.1 of Pogona vitticeps. Lineage (NCBI taxonomy): Eukaryota > Metazoa > Chordata > Lepidosauria > Squamata > Agamidae > Pogona > Pogona vitticeps. The sequence continues at coordinate 41,576,427 of NC_135788.1, read as the reverse complement.
TATCCCCTACACTGAATGTTTATGCCCCTGCAATGGGGAAAAGATTAAATCTGTGGGACATGTTTGTTACAGTGCTCATTTTATCAAGATCTGCGAAGGTCTCTCCTACTATCCATTCTACAGAAATTTCCTGGGAGAAATACAAATTTCTAGATAACTTTGCTGCTTTCAGACAGAGTCCCAGATATCACTCTCAAAGTGGCTAAATATTGTGCTGCTGTAATATCATACCATAACCTCCTGTTCTTGTGAGGCTGCTGGTTGCCCTGGTCTAACATTATGACAATAAATCTTCAATGGCTTTTGGTGTGTGTTTTATCTGTGCTTGTTTACTATGTTATTAGATGTCTTAAAAGAAAATGTTAACATGGAAATTAATGTTTTATAATGGATCACCTGTTTTTAGAGGTTATGGAAATTATATTTTAATTCTAATATATTGCTGGTCTTTGACCATGAATAAACGACTGATTGCTTCCTTTTTATATATTTGAAAATGCTATCTGTTCTTATAATTCTCACTATTAGCACAAGTTCTGTCTGTACTTTTCAAAGTATTTTATTCAGCTCAAAATGGGTAATAGCTCAATTTTACACAGTATGTAACTGTGGTTACATTGATGTGAAATACTGTCCCGCTTGTCCAAATTGTACAGCAATTTGCTAACAGAGACATGACTGGAAATTCATCGAGTCATGACATAAAATTTGTTGTATCCAACTTAATTTATCGAGTTATTGAGCCTGTATACTTTTATTCCTTGGATCTTTATCCTGAAAATGAACAGATGTTTCACTGCCCTTCACATGACAACACACAGCTATGCTTTCAGGAGTCTGGACTTGTTGCATAAAGATTTGCCACTTATTCCTAGACATTAATACATTTTAAATTTCATTATTGGAATCTCAGCCTTTAACGTGTACTTAACATTTTGAAGCATTTCCCTGCAGCTAATAAGGTTCATGATTACAGAGTGATGGTGATGAGAAAAACCTCTGAATATAATCAGCTCTACTGTGAGAAAATGAAATAAAATGTAGATTATTAACTGTTTGTATGCTGTGTCTATACACAAAGTGGACGGTTAAGGACCTTAAAAAAAGTCTTTTTCAATTGAAATAAAATGAAAGTCTTAGTTGTTTATTAAGACTGCAAAATGTGGATTGCTGAAGTATATCTTCAAATTCAGTTTGTTTGTTTGTTTGTTTGTTTGTTTGTTTATATATATCCTACCCATCTGGTCTATACGACCACTCTAGGTGGCTTCCAGAGTAACATAAATACAATAAAATAACACAAAAATATTACATAAGACAACCAGTAACAAATTACAATACAAAAATAGAGTAAGTAGTAAATAAAGAGAGAATAATGAGTTTTAAATTTTACAATTAATTCATTATCAGATATTTGACAATTAACAATAAGAAAGAAGAATTTTTGACTGCTTCACAGAACCATAACCCTATTCAGATGTGGGTATTGTTGGCTTCATCTAAACAGGTAGCAGGGAGTGTATACCCCACCACCTCTGTCATTGTTTTATACATGTGGTGACCAAGGAGTCTGAAGAGGAAAAGTTATTAAAGAGCAGGAACTTCCCCAGTTCAGATGCCTTTTGTCATTTTGTGTAGAAAACAATCACGATGGACATGGTTCTAGGTGCCCATATATTTTCCTTTGCTAGCCCTGGCTGGGGTTTTGCATATGGTACAAGGAATGAGGGGAAAAATAACAGAATGAACTGTATCAATTCATACTACAAATGGAATATGCCCCATTTAATGCTCACATGGCCATTTGAGTTTTAATTGTTGGTATATGTCTTAGAGCCCCATGGCACAGTGTTTAAACTGCTGTACTGCAAGCAAAACTGTGCTCATGGCCCGGGTTTAATCCTAGGCAGCCAACTCGAAGCTCACTTAGCCTTCCAGCCGTCTGAGGTTGGTAAAATCAGTACCCAGCTTTCTGGGGGTGGGTGGGTGGGGACAATGTGTAGTCTGCATAATTAAATTGTAAACTACCCAGCGAGTGTTTTAAGTGGTATGTGGTGGTATATAGGCGGCATGCTTTGCTTTTGCTTTTAAGTTATTGATGTGTAATGTGGGTGTGAAGTGAATGGGTTTTGATTTGTTCTTATTTATGGTTTTCTATTCAGTTTGTTAGCCATTTAGACTAGTGCCCAGCACTAAGTCCACAATATAGAAATAAATGAATGAACAAACAAGCAAATAAATAAATAAATAAATAAACAAACAAACAAACAAATAAATAAATACTATATGAGATAGTCTTGTGCACTGGCTCTGGGTTCAACCGTAGAGGTTTCTACAGGTTAAAATCCTTAACATGTGGTTTGTGCATCACTCATTTGTTCCTCCTTTTGCTTATCTTAGAAACTATGAAGAAACCCTGGAGTCCTAGTTCATCCCAAGACAATGTCCCCTGTGCTGCAGATTTCACTTGTTTGCATGAAAGAGAAAATGTGGCAGAAGTAACACCTGATGACAGTGAGGAAAAGAAAGAGAGAGAGAAGAAACATGCCAGTTTTACTTTGTGCAGTGTGTGCAACATTCAGCTGAACTCAGCTGCTCAGGCACAGATCCACTATAATGGGAAGTCACACCAGAAACGATTGAAACAGCTCAGCAATGGGAATCTAAAAACCGAACATGGTAAGCTTCTTGCTGTATTCCTTCTTGTGAGAGCTATTATGCTTTATCAGATGTGTTTTTGAAGATATATTGGTATGATTTTGAAATACTGCCTGAGTTCCTTTTGAGTCTGTTTGGATGCCTTGCTCTCTTTGCACAGTTTTGATATACTGAATTATTTATAAGTGTGATGCAGTGTCTGGTATTGAATTTAAACAGCGTAAAGATATTATGGATAAAGAGTAAGTAATGAACCTGTTAGACAAAAGAAATTATAGTTCAAATGATTACAATTAAATATTCATGTCACTGTGCTGTGATGGCATTCTGCATTCTGTGCCTTACTTGGAAGGTACAGGCTTGATTAGAACAGGATTTTCCAGCCATTCTACATGCTTTTACAGTGTATAGGCTACAGCAGTAAATGCTCCTTGGGGCTTTCCTTGAAGGGTGTTCAGAAGCTTTAGTTTGGCCAAAGAGCTGCAAAATAATAAATACAAACTTGGTTTTTCAAGATCTGTGTGGCGTTTCTTTGTGGCAAAACAGATGCAGAGTAAAATGCTTAGTTTAGCCAAGAAGCATGAGAAAAAAACATTTTAACCTTTTGCTCTGGAACAGTCTTTAGTACTTTGCTCTTGCAGTATCATTCTCACTACAGCCAGTGTAAGCTCGTACACCTTGACAATTCTCTGCCTTCAGCAAGAAAGACAAAAAAAGCATTGTTGAAGGCCCCCCCACATGCAATGACCAGTTGCTTGGACAATTGAACAGTTGCTATTGGCATTTAAGAGGCAGCTTGCTATGTTACTGAATTCTCATAAAAAGCACTGCTGCCCATTTGCAAAAACTTTCAAGAAGAGGGCACATTCATTGGAGAAGGAAACGGTGAGAGATGATTGGATGTAATTTTAGTTTTGTACCATCACAGAGTAGTTCTTTTTCTTCTCACATGATCCACTTTCTTCCAATATTTTTTTCTAAAAGAAGGAAATAAGCAATGGGGTCTTTTATTCCTTGCTTTTTTTCTCCTTGTCCAGTTTACCCAAAAAGAGACTTAGAAGATTTGGCTTTCCATTTTCAACTATGCATAATTTGGCATTACAGTACTTGTAAATGTGAACTAACTATGGTTAGCCTTAACTGTGATACCTACAAGTTTATGAAAACTGTGGTTTATGAATGTAGGTTGTTTTGATAAACCCGAGATAAGATTAAGTGTGACAGAATGAAAATAGCAGCGAAAGGTGCCATTTCCATGTTACCATTTCTGAAAAGGAGGGAAATCTGGGAGAAGCTAACGTGCATCCCTATAACAATAAATTATAGTTTAACACTTTATTTTTTTTCCTGATTGCTTGAATGTACTAGAAGTAGAGGAACTAACTTGTCCATTTACTGTTTGTCTGTCTAGCGGCACTGCACTCACCAAGCTGTCTATAGTAAGAGATGTTTCATATTTATAATTCATTACAGTGTCCTGGTGTTAAACTATCTAATTCCTTTCTCATTTCTCTCCCTTTCCATTTTGTGCTGTGATTAAGTAAAGAATGTGTCTCTTATTGAGAAAAACAAAGGGAAATATCTTCTTTTTCCTAAGCAAATTCTCCCCTGAGAAATTTTGAGGAACTCTTGTAGGATTTATCTGAAATTTTCTAGTAATTTTTCTGGAGGAAATTCCAGGCTGCACATATGATTTCTGTGCAGAATAGCTCCCCCCCCCCCACAAAAGATTCATCAGGAAGGGAAGGAAAAATGACAAACTCTGCCATATTGTTACAATTCCTGTGCATGATGGCATCTTTATTGTGCAGGATTAAACCAGAAAGCTGCACAGAGTTTGGCAATTAACTGTGCAAAGTATTAAAAATGAAGGAAAGGGAGAAGTGAGGCTGGGTTCTCCTTTTTTCAGAAAGCCAAGAAACCTTGCTGGAGGCAGGAAGTCTTGGCAAAATGAGACTCAGAAAATTACCAAAAATGATATTTTTTTCATGTACATGTAACATCCAATGTTTTTTTAATTTGTTAAACATGGGGACAGAACTGATATCTATTTCTATTTCACATGTAAGAACATTGGAAGACAAAAATTATAGTGGTGTGAAAATGCAATAAATAATAAAGGAATAATAATGAATATAAATGTTAAGATTTTTATAGCTCAAATCTAGTAGCAAGTTGGAATTGGATAAAGCCCATTGAATCATTGGAGACTAGAGTCTAGAATTATAAAGCCCTCCCTCAAGGAGGTAAGAGGGATGGCTTGCAGACAAAGGGCCTTTTTGGCAGCTGCCCCCAGACTATGGAACACCATCCCAATTAGGATTCGTCTGGCGCCAACACTGATGTTATTTCGGTGCCAGGTAAAAACCTTCCTGTTCCAGAAGGCTTTTAATTGAAATAATATCAACTGTGGGACCTGATGCCAATTTTTAAGAGTATATATTTTTATTGTATTTCAAAATGGACGGGAATGGGTGAATTCAATTCAGATGATTATCATATATACTATTGTGGGCAAGAATCCCATAGAAGAAATGGAGTAGCCTTCGTAGTCAACAAGAGAGTGGGAAAAGCTGTACAGTATTGGGATATAATCTAAAAAATGATAGAATGATTTCAATACGAATCCAAGGCAGATGTCTCAACATCACACTAATCCAAGTTTATGCACCAACCACCAATGCTGAAGAGGCTGAAATTGACCAGTTCTATGAAGCCTTACAACACCTTCTAGAACTGACACCAAAGATGTTCTTCTCATTATAGGGGAGTGGAATGCTAAAGTAGGGAGCCAAGAGATAAAAGGAACAACAGGGAAGTGTGACCTTGGAGTTCAAAATGAAGCAGGGCAAAGGCTAATAGAGTTTTGTCAAGAGAACTCTTTTCCAACAACACAAGAGGTGACTCTACACATGAACATCACCAGATGGGCAATACCGAAATCAGATTGATTATGTTCTCTGCAGCCAAAGATGGAGAAGCTCTATCTATATAGTCAGCAAAAACAAACAAACAAACAAACAAACAAACAAAAAACTGGAGCTCATTGTGGCTCTGATCATCAGGGACCTAACAGAAGCAGAAGACATCAAGAAGGGGCGACAAGAATACACAGAAAAATTATACCAGAAAGATCAAGTGTACTGTTCAGGAAACCAAATGAGTTTTATAATCTTTATTTTATTAAAGAAAAAGCATGTTACTAAGTATCAGAGCCAAATTAAACCAAAACAAATAAACTAGCATTGTGCTGTATAGTTACAAAGATGTAGTGAGGCAAAGAAAACATGAAAAATATAAAAGAGTTCCAAAACCTTATTAAAAACACAAAAAACATTAAAAAGAATCAAAACAGTTCCAGAACAAGAAATCATTAGTAAAAATAAAATAATCCAAGTTGGTTATAAAAAGGCTATAGTCCTCAGTGATCCTATAGCATAAAAATCCCTAAACAAAAGTAAAAATCCCTTATATGTCCCATAGTCCTTAGAAAAGAAAAATCCAGTAAATATACCATAGTCCTTACAAAATTACAAGAGCATAGTCCATATGGAGTATTCCAAGAAAAGAAGTCCATAAAGAATATTCCATAGAACAGTCCATAGAAAATAGTCCATGCATAGTCCTTAGGAAAAATCCCATAAGTCCAAAAGTAATCCAGCAAAGCATAGAAACCAGTCCATGTAGGTAGGCCACCAAACTCTCTCTAAAGACATCAGGGTAAGTCCCATATGGCTGAAGTGTAGGTCACGAATCACTGAAAGGTCGGTCTTGGAAAGACAATGTCTATAGGCAAAAAGTTCCTTTTTCAAGAGTAACTGGCAAGGGCCTAATGCACCTTCCCACGATGTCATCCAATTAGAGTTCGTTACTAGGCAAACAGTCCTGTTACATCACATGACTTCTTTCTCATACACAGCAGATGTTATTTGGGTTAACTGTGGTTTCTCAAAGAGTCACAACAATTCCCATCTATCTAATCACACAGAGTCCTTTCTCAGGCCTTCAGAATAACATTCTGTCGGCTCGTCTGGAAAACACTTGTCAGCATAGCAAAGATACTTTATACAAAGAAACAAGATGGAACCTCTCTGGCTTATTTCTTAATTACAAAACCCATATGCCTTAAAAAATTTTAACTCAAAAACCCATCTCATCACACTAGATACCCCAGATAGTGTGGTTGCTGACCTTGAGCCAGACATCCTGGAGAGTGAAGTCAAGTGGGCCTTAGAAAGCATGGCTAACAACAAAGCCAGTGGAGGTGATGGCATTCCAGTTGAATTATTTAAAATCTTAAAAGATGATGCTGTTAATGTGCTATACTCAATATACCAGCAAGTTTGGAAAACTCCACAGTGGCCAGAGGATTGGAAAAGATCAGTCTACATCCCAATCCCAAAGAAGGGCAGTGCCAAAGAATGTTCCAACTACCATACAATTGCACTCATTTCACATGCTAGCAAGGTTATGCTCAAAATCCTACAAGGCAGGCTTTAGCAGTATGTGGATTGAGAACTCCCAGAAGTACAAGCTGGATTTCGAAGGGGCTATTAGAGACCAAATTGCTAACATGGGCTGGATTATGGAGAAAGCCAGAGAGTTCCAGAAAAACATCTGCTTCTGCTTCATTGACTAGGGAAAAGCCTTTGACTGTGTGGACCACAGCAAACTATGGCAAGTTCTTAAAGAAATGGGAGTGCCTGACCACCTTATCTATCTTCTTAGAAATCTATATGTGGCACAGGAAGCAACAGTTAGAACTGGATATGGAAACACTGATTGGTTCAAAATTGGGAAAGGAATACGACAAGGCTGTATATTGTCTCCCTGCTTATTTAATTTATATGCAGAATACATCATGCGAAAGGCAGGACAGGATGAATCCGAAGCCGGATTTAAGATTGCTGGAAGAAATATCAACAACCTCAGATTTGCATATGATGCTACTCTGATGGCAGAAAGTGAGGAGGAATTAAAGAACCTCTTAATGAGGGTGAAAGAGGAGAGTGCAAAAAACGGTCTGAAGCTCAACATAAAAAAAAAAACTAACATCATGGCCACTGGTCCCATCACCTCCTGGCGAATAGAAGGGGAAGATATGGAGGCAGTGACAGATTTTACTTTCTTGGGCTTCCTGATCACTGCAGATGGTGACAATAGCCACAAAATTAAATGACTTCTGCTTCTTGGGAGGAAAGCGATGACAAACCTAGACAGCATCTTAAAAAGTAGAGACGTAACCTTGCCGACAAAGGTCTGCATAGTCAAAGCTATGGTTTTTCCAGTAGTGATGTATAGAAGTGAGAGCTGAACCATAAAGTAGGTTGACCGCCAGTTTCATGGGCCTCATGCAAGGTTTAAAAGGGCCTTTGTCATTTTTCCCTCTTCCCTGAGTGTGGCACCAGCATTTCTGAGATGCGGAGTAGGAGGGACAGTTGCGGTTTGATGGTGCTATAAGGATGGCTGAATTTTGCACTTTTATTATTTTGATATTTGACAAGTTGTAAAACTTGTGAAATAAAAGATTTAAAACATTGTTAAGGAGTTCCAAAGGGACTGATTGCTTTCCTGTTTAAAATGCTAAAATTAAGACTGTAGATTTGTTGGAGTAAATTGAGCATGGTAATGAACTATTTTATTTAATTAGCCTGCAGTGGGTGGTGATTATGTGGCTTGGGAATTTGCTGACTGATTTTTCATGGTTTAGCAACTGGAACAGTTCCGACTCCAGGGTTCTCTTTTGAAACTTTAAAAGAAAACATAAACAAACCAAGCTCGTTGTCTGTGTCAGCCAGCAAGGTGACTGTATCTGCAGGTTATGGGTGCAACATCCCCTCAGAAAAAGAAACCAGACATCTGGCCAGTTCCTGGTTTTCCTTTTTTCAATTTTTGGTCATTCTTGGCAATTCCCAGGCCTGGCCTCCACCAAAGTGCCAATACAAAGTTGCATACTCCATTAGGCCAATAAGAACAGCACCTATCTGCAAAATTACTTACATCTCACTTTTTAAAAACTCTCACTTTCTCATTTTGATGATTGGGTGGCATGACCTCCTCCATGCAAAAAAGCTATTGCTCCTGAATGCTTCAAAGAGCACAAATACACCTCTCTCTTTTTGCAAGAAATGATTTATTTACTTCTTAGCTGGCTGGGCCATCTTGGAGGGTCCTGTGGAGGCCTGTCGTGCCACAAAAGTGGACTTGGAGGAGCAAAATTTGTCAACCCTATGCCATACTTTACTCAGCTCTGTGCACTCACATAACATTGGGAGTACTGGAATAGCTATATAGTTTAGTTAGCTGTATTATAAAACTCAAGGGACTGAGGAAGAAGCAAAAAGCCTCAATAATCTAAAAAAATCTGGCAAGATGTAGCCAGTATAGTGTTTGAACGTTTTTGCTGAGAAAGCAAGATGTAGGCTGCAGTTCTGGTACAAAACAAGATATCAAAATATCAGTTTACAGTCTGACGGTTGTTGTGGGTTTTCTGGGCTGTTTGGCTGTGTTCTTAAGGTTTTTCTTCTTAACTTTTTGCCAGTCTCTGTGGCCGGCATCTTCAGAGGACAGGAGTCAGAAGTCTGTCTGTGCTCTGTCCCGGAGATTGGGTGATTATGGTGATCAGTGTGGTTTTTGTGTGTGGGTGTTTTGTTGTGATAAGGGGGTGAGATTATCTGTCACTGTGAATGATAGATATCATTAGCTGGTCTTTTGTGTGCAGTGATCACCGGTCCTTGTGGCTGGGTAGAATTTGTTAACATTTTGCAGGCTGTATTTTTCAGTGCTGGGAGCCAGGCTTTGTTGAGTTTTAGACTTTCTTCTTTTTTGTTGAAGCTCTGCTAGTATTTGTGGATTTCAATGGTTTCCCTGTGCAGTCTAAAATGATGATTGCTGGTGGTTGTCCAGTACTTCAGTATTTTGAAATAGAATTTCATGTCCCACTTGTTTTTAGGGCATGTTCAGCTACTGCCAATTTTTCTGGTTGTTTTATTCTGCAGTGTCTCTCATGTTCTTTGATTCTGGTGTGGATGCTGCATTTTGTGGTTTCAATATATACCTGGCCACAGCTGCAAGGTATCCAGTATACTCCTGCAGTGGTGAGGAGGTCCCTTTCGTCCTTTGCTGACCGTAACATTTGTTGTATTTTTGTGGTGGGTCTGACTACTGTTTGTAGGTTGTATTTTTTCAAAAGTTTCCCCATGCGGTCTGTGACCCCTTTGATGTATGGTAGAAATATTTTATCTGTGGATAGCTATTTTTCCTCTTCCGTTTGGTGTTGTTTTCTTGGTTTGATGGCTCTTGTGATTTCATTCTTGGAATAGCCATTTGCCTGTAGGGCCCAATTCAGATGGTTGAGTTCAGTGCTGAGAAATTGAGCTTCACAGTGTTTTAATTATGCCTCTTTTTTGTTGTTGGTGGTGGTTGGAGTTTTTGTCTAGGTACCAGTCTGTGTGGGTGGGTTTTCTGTAGACATTGTGTCCCAATAGGAGGTAAGTTTTGCGTATGACCATGACATCTAAGAATGGGAGTTGGCCCTTGTAGCAGGCCACTCTCAAGCCTCTACCAATCCAGGCCTCTAAGAGTGCTCACTACCTCTCACCAAAACTGCTACCACCAACCTATCCTTAAAATCAAAAGGACAAGTGTTTCTTTCAAAACAAATAAAGTGTTTATTGATTACAAAAAAATAAAAGGAGTAAATCACAGGTTTAAATCAATTAGTCAATCACTGTTTCTCAGACACTAGCTCACACAGACTTTTCCCTCACTGACAGGCTCTTTCTCACTCTCTATCAATCTCTCTAATCACTCATCTTCCAAACTGATCTGCCCTCTTCTCACACATCACACACACCTTATATAACCCAGCTCCTCCCACTTCTGCACCACCCTCCGTCCTCTCATTGGCTGAGGTTCCCCTGCCCAGCTGTGACGGACAGGTGAGAGCAGAGCTGAACGCCACAGCCCTCTATTTGTTTTTCCATGGTGAATTGTTTATTTGGGTGGATGTTGTTGAAATGGTTTAGAAATTCTTGTCCTTGTGTCACCAAAAAAACTCTGTTCTGGCTGATTTCAGATCTGCCTGCACAACTCTGGTTTGGCAGAAGAGCCAAAAATGGTTCAGTAAGAAAAGTGGTAGAGAGAATAAATTACACTGGGTCCAACTCCCCCTCAGACCAGATTCGCAGCTGCTATGCCAGCAAATGTTGGTCCAAGGTCAGGGTAAAAAGGTAAAGGTAAAGGTTCCCCTTGACAATTTTTGTCCAGTCGTGTCCGACTCTAGGGGGCGGCGCTCATCCCGCTCTTCAAGCCATAGAGCCAGCGTTTTGTCCGAAGACAATCTTTCCGTGGTCACATGGCCAGTGTGATTTAGACACGGAACGCTGTTTACCTTCCCACCGAGGTGGTACCTATTTATCTACTCGTATTTGCATGCTTTCGAACCGCTAGGTTGGCGGGAGCTGGGACAAGCAACGGGTCATAAGTAATTTGCAACATCTCTGTGCTGGGAGAGATTTGGATTCAGCCTGACGTCAGCTGGTTTAGTGTCAGTTCAGCCAGCCCTCAGCCATTTTCCCCATTCTTCTGCCCTTTTATACTATGATAATATCTGATTTGTGAAGGAAAACAATGGAGGTATGCAAATAAAACAACTGTCGTGTTGTGCTTAGTAGCTCAGTCTGAATGCTAACTCACCAATATGTTGTAGTTCTGTTGGGTTGATGATATATGACCATTGGAACGTTAATGTTTCCCGATGATTGATGCATGTAAAATATATTGACTTTCAATTCCATTGTGCACACGTTTGTAAGGATTCCCTGTGGAACCGATAAAAGTTGCACACACTTGATGTGAACATAAATCTTGTTCTTCCCATAGACTGCTGTGAGAAATGCTTGCATTTGTGATAGTTGCAATGATAGCCGTTGGAACTTATCCAGAATTTCATAACAGTAATTCAAATTGTTACATGTGAATAGAGAATGTTTTGCAAAAATAGATACCATAACATTTCAATATGTTTTATTTTATTTTATTTTATGCTGTTTTGATGTCTGTGACCACTATATTTGAAGTGTCTGGTATGTTCTGTGATGTATAATATTAACATACAGAGCTGGCATTTTAAGAGTTATTGCTTGTAAGCAGAGTGTCTGGAGAACAGTTTAAAGCTTGTAAAATGGCATGGACATCACAGATTAAGTTTGCACAACTTAAAAAAGAAGTCTACAACCACTGTGGTTGTAGCTCCAAAGACCTGTTAAGTAGTCCAGACTGATCCAATGTAAATAACATGAGAACTCAAAGATATGAAAGAATCTTACTGCATTAACACCAATCTGATATTCAGAATGAAGTCATTATTTTCTAGTGTTTTTTTTTAATATTGCATTTTTTCATGCATGCATTGATTTATTCTAATTCTGCTAGTTTATTTGCTGAGTGAAAGTTTAAAATAAAAAGGTAGGGTTTTTCTTTTTAAAAATCCTCCCACAGTATAACACTTTGGTTTATTTATTTTATCCAATACACTGACCCATTTACCCAGAATGAAGGATTCCATTCCAAATAAATCATGACTATACTCCTTTTACTTCTAAAGTAAGCAAGAAAGCCCAAATAGCTTTATGTCCACTTTGTTGTAGATTACAGGTGTTCAGGTGTAGCATTTTCATAATTCAAGTCAGGGAATGACGGCTGCCGCCTTTCTCTCTCTTTCACATTATGACATTACTACCACTGCCGCTTGTTTGCATGTCCTCAGATGGGAAAGTGGACAGACATGCACTGAGTGGCTGGTACTTCTTTGCAAGGTGGTGGGGAGAAGTTTGTCTCTGCTGGGGGTGGGCCAGTTGGCAGGCAGTTGATGGGAAGGAGAGAGAAAATCAATGGCAGCGGAAGGGAAATGAAGAGGAGTTGGGAGGTGGGAGGGCTTGGAATGCCAATCACCCATGATAAGAACCATCCTACAGAGACGTTACAGAGAATCTTGAGCTAATTTAACTTGCCTGTTGGCTTTGAACAATTATGCATAAATGTTCAATTACAAACTAAAGCACATACCTATTTTATAAAGGGCTAGGAAAACATTTAGGCCCTGGTGGCCTCATATAGGTACCCACATACCTTTGCACATACCCATACATGTACATTGCCTCTCTGTCATGACCTCAGCAGAGGGGTTCTCTGGTGAAGACAAAGCCCGATGAACTGGACACTCCAGAGCCTCATGTAGTGGAGGACTTTCTTCACACTGGAGAGCCTAGACCGTTAGGGAACCAGGAGTCTGAGCCCACAGATCCTGGATATTTATGGCCCAGGAGCCTAAGCCTGTGAATGATGGAGCTGAATATGTAGAGGAGGTTTGAAGTTCTAAGGTGGAGAGGAGGTCTCCTTGTCAGTAAGTGGTCTCTTTCTCTCAAGGGGACGGGGCGAAACCTTGTAGATGGACTCTTCCCTTTCCACCTGAACAACTGCAGCTGGGTGCTGGGTGGGGCTCCAGCCGCACAACCTGAAAGCAGCTTTCAGTGGGGTCTGAAAGCTGCTGGAAGCAACTTGTCTGGCAGATTCTGCCTTGTTTTTATGTGCTTGGATCCATTGTTCTGGATTACCTAGACTTTGTTTGACCATTTGGACTGCTTGTCAGCCTGTGTGACTTTGGATTGCCCTACCATGGTGTCTACTATAGTGAGCGTTACAGTTCCTGGTTCTCCAGCTTCACCCCTTCCTTGGTCTGGGACTTCCCTACCCATCAACCCCACCTGCATTTCCTAGCATGGAACAGGACACTCCAATGGATGTTGGCAAGTCTTTGGGTCTGAATCCCACGTCCGAGTCTTTGGTACCTAGGCCTGAGTCCCAAGCCCCAAGCCTGAGTCCCTATTAAAAACAAGCCCCTCCTCCCGAAAAAAGGGAGAGGTGGGTTCTGAGTCACGAGTTGAGTTCAAGTCACTGGGGAAAAAAACAAGTCTGAGTCGGTGTGACCTAAATCTGACTTGACAGTAAATCCTGTAACTCAAGTCCCCATCCCTGGACACTCCCGCCCAGTCATCTTGTTGAGTATGGATGACAAGATTTGAAGCACCTTTCCCTGCTTCTTTAGATAAGGGCATGGGATTGTATTGGGGACTTTAATGCCTTTCACCCCTCTAGCAATCATAATCCAGATTCCTGTTTCTTTCTGGTTTATAGTAGTGTGTAAATAGTCATCTCTCTCTACATTGGAATAATTGAGTGGTATTGAACTAGATTCCTGTTCTTCTGTATCTGCTTGGAATAGGAAAATAGTGATCTATTCCCACCTGATGGTGCAGCAAGTTGGTGAAGCCAGTGGGAGTGGCCCAAGATCTTTCAGTTGCCTTGTGTTTTTCTAAATACTGCTAAAAAAAAAGGAAAAGTACATGCCAATGTTAAAAACAAAATAAAACTGAAATTAATGTACACATAAGGATACAAACATGGTTGAAAGTTCTCTACGGCGCCTTCTCCATTTTTTTTGGACACTGAACATTTTAGCATGAGCTGAGGGGGAACAGATCTGTACACAAGTCATTAAAATTTTCCCAGAGCTTGATCAGCATCATTGCTGACAGTGATATGTAAATTTCTTGTACAGTGTTTTTCCATTTCAACATAACTCCTCATATCAGCCACAGATTTCTCTTCCCATAGTGCTATTGGAAGGAGGCTCCAGAGTAGTCCTATTCAAGCATAACTAAAGCTGATGCTGCAAACTTGCTTTGATGACATAACCTAGCCCTGCCCCTTCCATCTTTGCAAGAGAAGAGGCTTCTGCCTTCATGTAGCGCTCTGTATGTAAGTAACAATACTGAAAATTCCGAGTCCTTTCATGTGATAGAGCCTACATGTGGGCAGGAAGCTTTCTTTTTTAGACTCAGCACTGAAAGCACTTCCATCTATGTGTGTTCATGGATTCAGTAATGTGTGAACAGAGATGAGGACAGTGTCATTCCACAAGGGAATCACATAGACGGGAACCACTGCTTTTTTTTGAGCTACAACCACAATTGTTCTGGGATTTGTTGTTCAAATAACACAAAAAACTAATCCCCTGTCTTTTCCCCATCTCTAGAGTTAGCTACTAATGGGAATATATGAAAAATGTTGACTGCCAGTTTTAATTTAATTTAATTTAGATTGAATTAAGGATGTGTATCTGAACTGTCAAGGCAGCTAACAAATACTGTACAATCACAGTAAGTCATGAAAGAAATCACAATAGCATGTTTATGTTTGTAATGTTTACTGCTTTCACACAACATTTTTACACTGAATAGGGTGAGAGTATTAATAATAGTATTTATCTTGGGGTGAAAACCAGAATGGCTTGTGCTGGAAAAATGGAATCAATTACTGTAGAACTTTTATCTTGGGTATTAAATTCAAGCTATTCATCTAATTTAGTTTGGCTTCTTAAAACAAGCAAAAGCATGTGGTCCACTGATTGTTATTAACATTAGAACTATAATCATTAGTTTAATTATTAAATTGTATTTTATTAGATCTTTATTCCATGCATCTAGTGGCAAGTCACTATTCTGGGTGGTTTACAATATACTGTAAAAAGCATATGACTGTCCCCATCAGACATATTTTCCAAAAAAGGAGAAAAAAGTACTCAGAAGAACCCCCAGTGGTGACAGTAGCCAGAAAACAAAATTAAAAGTATAACATAAACATATTAAACTGTCATGAAGGGAGGATATTCTGGAAAGCTTCTCTGAAAATATGTGTTTAACTGACTTTCTGAATGCAAGGAGGGAAGGGGCTTGGCAGGGCACTCCGTAATGTGGCAATCACCACTAAGAATATCCAGTTCCTAGTCATAGATTTCTGGGCCTCCCACAGGATAGCAATCAGTTTACACATGATTAGAAATATCTGAGATCTAAAGGGCCACAATATGTTTGCTAGAAAGTGACATGCATGCATCTGTTAAAAGACCACTATAGAAGGAATGGTTTTCACCTAACCTGGTAACCAGCCATTATTTTATCTGTTGGTTAACTAAAAGCAACAATCCTCTTCATTCACGTCACAATAGTACTTGTTTCTGCTATCAAGATGTCCCATTAAATTCTATAGTGTTTGCTGCTACATGATGAAGTAAAGGATGACTATATTGATGACTATATTGAGTTTGGAGGGCAGCAACAAACATCAAAAATGAGATTTTAACAATTAAGTCATTGTATGGCTCAAATGCATTATATGACTCAAATTGCTTCTTCCCCAGTCTGTGGAAAGGCTTATTAGCTTAATGCAAAATAATGAGGATCAACAGACTGCTTCATCACTCGCAGGTCCTGGTTAAACCAGGGCGCAGGCCGAGCTCTACGGCAGAGAGGGCGTTTAGGCGCGATCGTGTCTATGACCCTGGTGGCAGCGGAGGACCAGCTGTCAACCAGAGCCTCGACAGGAGCACCAGCCAGGTCAGCCGTAACCCCTCTCATGGCATCCTGGAATCCAACAGGATCCAGTAGCCTTTGAGGGCGGACCATAGAAATAGGTCCCTGCTCCCTGCGAGGGGGGAGAGCCATTTTGAGGCTGCATTTTATTAGCTGCTGATCTGACCATGACAAGGGGACCAACTCGTAATTCTATTCTCGTTGACTAAATGTCTGAAAGGAGTTTAGATGCTATCTGCATAGGGCAAGGTGGCTACACAAATTAAACATCAGCCCTGAGAAATGTCTGAATCAGGACTCTGTTCATATGGAAATGTGCATGATCATCATGACCTGCCATCTCTAAAATTAAAACAAATCCCTTCTAATTCTGTAAGCAGAAATTGAGGGCCGGAACATCAAATACCTTCCTGTCATTTCTCCCAACTGGCTATTGCTACATGTACTCATGACCACATTTTGAAAAGGATGTTGGTATGTTGGCAGCCTGAGAATGTGAAAGCCTTGTTAGTTTTTTTGCTGCAGGGAATGAAGCAGGGGAGAAAAAAAACCCTGACAACTGAGTTCCTTCTATAAATAACAGAAAAATTGGCTGGGGTGATGGGTGATGAAGGGCTTTTGAAGGACTTTCTTTCTGCCTATGTGCAGTATGCTAGGAATACCATCACTGTATGAATGAAAGGGGATAAATGATTTTAAAAGCCTTGCACGTGTAGACACATGCGCACGCACACAGACAGACAGATACTTATGACTTGAGTATACATGCTGTATGGCATTAGAATGAAGTAACTGAGCTCTCTTAAATTTTCTTCTAAGCCCTGCTTTCTTTCCATGGGCTTACCCAAGGGCTTGGCAGCAAATGTATATGCTATATCCATTCTATAAAACCAAATGTCTGGGTACTGTCATTCCAAATTCAAGTAAATCTTGCAGTATTTTGAAATAGCCACATGGATTTTAATGGGCAGTTGGCTGGATTTTAAAGTCTCTTCCAAAATAACTTTTGAAGGTGCAATGTTTTCTATTTATATCTTGAAAGGGTGAAATGATCTCACTGGGATTGGAACCCTGGTTCCAAAGAGTCTAGGCATTTCAAAACTATTAAGCAATTGTTCAGAAATGAACTTCAGAAATAACTTTACTGAGACATTTCTAGTTTTGGTGAATCAAAGTCCTAAACACATTGGTAAACAAGCTCCTCCAGTTCTGTTCAGGATACTTTCTACTGATAGTTGCTTTGGAAAGGTTAGTATTGTCTGTAATAAACTTTGATGAATATGTTTATAATGCGTTTCCTCAGAGAGGCAAACACTTCTTGCTGTGCAATGAATAAAGCCATTTTTTCCCTCTGTGTAGACATTCTTTTTCACAAAGTGAACTCAGATAAAAAATAAATGCAGACGTCTGTCTCAGTTCTGCTTACAGATTTCTTCATTAAAATAAAGCATCCCATCAAGATACATTTAAAATATATTTTTAGTATTGATTAAAAGACCTTAACACTTTTTTTGCATTTTTCTAAATGCTGGATTGTTCCAGATGTTTGAAAATACAATTTAATAAATAGCAATACTTTTTGGTTGCTGTTTACTACTGTTCAGTAGGGTTTTACGAGCATGGCTTTGAACAATGGGGAACAGACTAGGGATGGAAGAGAATTTTGTTAGAATCAAGAATCTTGACTTTATAAAACTTGTGGTGAGATAAAGTTCACTTTGCCTTGGAAATGTAGATATTTGTAGTGGGAGAAATAAAATACTTAGAGAACCATGCACACACAAAAATCAAAATGAAAAAAGAGAGTGAAAAATATGCAGATACAATCATTTGGAAAAGGATGTATGAAAAATATGTAGATCAGGGAAATATGTACAACGACTGTACTGTATATGAATTTCCTTTAGAGAAAAATCAATATATTGGCCAAAATATTTCTTCATAGTTACACCAGCAAAAGTCAAACTGTACAAATCACACAACATGTTCTTATTGCTAATAAATTCTTCCTTGGATTTTCAGGCACATGTCAATCTGGTGAGTTGGTGCATAGGATAGTAATGCTCATGTCAAGGGTTTTTAGAACCTAAAGATATATGGAGATGGTGAACAGGTTAAAATTGAAATACCATATTTTTCTGTGTATAAAACACTTTTTCCTAAAATGATTAAAGGAAAAAATGAGGGGTATTTTATACACAGAAGTATAAAACACGTTTTGCAAATAAAATGGAGGGTATGGAGCGATTCCTCCTTTCCCCCTACACTTTCATTGCAAAAAGCAGCTTTCCCCCTCCAAACAATCAAACTGGAAAAAAGGTGGAAGACAACACAAAAGGCCAGTGTGGCTTCATTAAAAAGCTCAGAGAGGATCTGAAAATTAAAAAAGGATACATATAGGAAGTGGAAGGAAATCCAGGCCACAAAAGAAGAGTCCAGCCAAGCAACAAAAAATTGCAGGGATGGCTATAGGAAGGCAAAAGCTGAGAATGAACTGAGATTAGCAAGAGATGTTAAACACAACAGAAAAACATTCTTCAGGTACATGCCTAACAAAAGACAGAGAAAAGAAATACTGACTGAGCTACTCAATAGGGATGGAAAAATGATAATAAATGACAAAGAAAATTCAGAAGTGCTTAATTCCTACTTTAGCTTGGTCTTCTCCTTAAAGATAGTCTATGACCCTCTTGGTAAGTGTGAAGTAGAAATGGAGTATATAGGATTTCAGCTTGAGACTGATAAACAAACAGTCAAGGAACACCTTAGTACTGCAGTTGAAATCTACAGGGCCTTGACTACATTGAAGAATATTGGAGGAACTGGCTGAAGAAATCTCTGAACTACTATTATTTTCCTGAAATCATGAAGGATAGGAGAAAGGTCAGATGATTGGAGGAGGGCATGTTGTCCCTGTCTTCAAAAAGGACAAATTGGTGGAGTCTTGGAAATACAGACGAGTCAGCCTGATATCAATCCCAGGGAAAACAATTAGAAGCCAATATGGATATGTCAAGAACTAATCCTGCCAGGTTAATCGTATCAATTTTTTTATTGTGTAAATTCCCTGGAAATGGTGGGGATCCTGTAGATGTAATATCTCTTGACTTTGACCATGCACTGGAAGACATAAACTGATCTATATTCTACAAGGCAATTTTAAAAATGGGGCAGCCTAAACAAAAAATTAGAAATTTGAAACTCGACTTTGGATCAGCACCAAATTTGGCACAGATGTAGCAGACAGTCTGCATTTCCTGTGTGCCATATTAGGGAACTTTGGGCAATGGAGATTTTGAGCTATGGTTTTTTAAAAGGTAAAACTTTTACCTGTGTAGAAACAAGAGACCTTAAACATCTCCAGATTTAAAACAGATCAAATAAACTGAAAATATCAATCTTGCTTATCTTGAAAGAGGATGGTTGGCCCCACCAGTTTTTTTAAAAAATTTGGAGGATATCCAGACTCATAGTTATGATTTTTTGTTTTTGTTTGGACTGTCCTCATTTTTAGAATTGCTTGTAGGATTTTGATTTGGTGTGCTGCACAGTAACATCACTGCACAAGAGTAATAATCAAAGGTAATCATAGAATAATGGAATTTTAAGGAACTTCTAAGGCCATCAAACCCAACCCCCTGCTCAATGCAGAAATGCAAATCAAATAATATCTGAAAAATGGTTTTCTATTTTTTTCCTGAATGCCTCCAGCGTTGAAGCACTCACTGTCTCCTGAGGTAACTGGTTCCATTGTCGTTAGGAAGTTTTTCCTGATATTTAATTGTAATATAGCTTTCTTTAATTTGAGCCTATTACTATGTATAGTCTGTGATGATCAAGAACTGATTCTGCCTCTCCTCTGTATGACAATCTTTCAAGTATTTGAAAAATTCTATCATATCCCTCCTCTTCTTTTCTCAAGGATAATCATGCCCATTTCCTGCAGTCTTGCCACGTAAGGCTTAGTTTCCAGTCTCTATCCTCAGTCCTTTTCTCTGAATTGGTTCAGTTTGTTGGCATCCTTCTTAAAGTCTGGAACTGGGCACAATACTCAAGGTGAGGCTTAATCAGTCTAAATAGAAGGCTGAATTGAAGGCAACTATTTGGAGACTATAGCTCTCTTCTTGTTGTTTAGTCGTGTCCGACTCTTCGTGACCCCATGGACCAGAGCACGCCAGGCCCTCTTGTCCTCCACTGCCTCCCGGAGTTGGGTTAAATTCATGTTGGTTGCTTCGATGACACAGTCCAACCATCTCATCCTCTGTCATCCCCTTCTCCTCCTGCTTTCACACTTTCCCAACATCAGGGTCTTTTCCAGGGAGTCTTCTCTTCTCATGAGATAGCCAAAGTATTGGAGCCTCAACTTCAGGATCTGTCTTTCTAGTGAGCACTCAAGGTTGATTTCCTTTAGAATGGATAGGTTTGTTCTCCTTGCAGTCCAGGGGACTCTCAAGAGCCTCCTCCAACACCACAATTCAAAAGCATAAATTCTTCGGTGATCAGCTTTCTTTATGGTCCAGCTCTCACTTCCGTACATCACTACAGGGAAAACCATAGCTTTGACTATTCGGACTTTTGTTGGCAAGGTGATGTCTCTGCTTTTTAAGATGCTATTGAGGTTTGTCATCGCTTTCCTCCCAAGAAGCAGGAGTCTTTTAATTTTGGGGCTGCTGTCACCATCTGCAGTGATCATGGAGCCCAAGAAAGTAAAATCTGTCATTGCCTCCATATCTTCCCCTTCTATTTGCCAGGAGGTGATGGGACCAGTGGCCATGATCTTAGTTTTTTTAATGTTGAGCTTCAGACCATTTTTTGCACTCTCCTCTTTCATCCTCATTAAGAGGTTCTTTAATTCCTCCTCACTTTCTGCCATCAGGGTGGTATCATCTGCATATCGGAGGTTGTTGATATTTCTTCCGGCAATCTTAATTCCGGCTTGGGATTCCTCCAGTCCTGCCTTTCGCATGATGTATTCTGCATATAAGTTAAATGAGCAGGGGGACAATATGCAGCCTTGTCATACTCCTTTCCCAATTTTGAACCAATCAGTGTTTCCATATCCAGTTCTAACTGTTGCTTCCTGTCCCACATATAGGTTTCTCAGGAGGTAGATAAGGTGATCAGGCCCTCCATTTTCTTTAAGGACTTGCCATAGTTTGCTGTGGTCCACACAGTCAAAGGCTTTTGCGTAGTCAATGAAGCAGAAGTCGATGTTTTTCTGGAACTCTCTGGCTTTCTCCATAATCCAGCGCATATTCGCTCTCTTAATGCTGTCTAAAATAGTATTTGCCTTTTCTGTACATCACACTGTTGCTTATATTCAGTTTGTGATTTACAACAATTCCAAAATCCTTCTTGCTCATAGAATTACTGAGCCAAATATTCTGCATCTTGTAACTGTGCATTTGGGTTTTTCCCCTTAGTTGTAGAACTTTGCACTTTTTTCTGTCAAATTTCATTCTGTTATATTCAGCCCAGTGCTCGAACCTATCAAGAATTTTGGAATGGTAAGAATGTTGTGGAAAGGGGGTGGGTGGAAGGCTTTGTTCAATTTATTTCTAAAAAGAATACTCTTGAGATGTCATTCTGAGCATTTTCCAGGTCATTTGAGAAGGCAAGTGGAAGGGGATTGTGCTCATGTTAGCTCATGGTGTTGTTTCTTAATGCCAGTTGTTGCTATATTTGCTTTAGAGGGGAAGGTCTTTGCAATCAAAGAATACAAAGTGTTAATGGGTGATGAATACTCAGCAAACATTTTGAAGCTCAAAGGCAAAAACTTTTTTTCTGTAGAATGTACAGAGAAATTGAAAGTAGATTAAAAACAAATGATGTAGGAATACTATTTTGAAGAACATTCCTGGTTTCTGAATCTCAGTGAATGCATGCCTATAAACAGGTTGAATTCTGTTCCCAGTTGTGTATTTTGTCGTAGCCATGTGTGTATTATTTTGGCACTATAGGATTCCATAGAAAATTGGCATAGCAAGGACTCTATAGAATAAACTGTGGGAGAAGAAGAATCATTGCAACTAGCAATTCATGCTCTGGTAGGTCTCCTTGTGACTCAAGGCTTGTCTCTTTCGTCAGTCAAATCTGGTCCTTATTGCAGGTATAGGCAAATAGAGGCCTACCATATGTTGTTGAACTGGAACCCCTATTCGCCATAGCCAGAATAGCCAATGAGGAGGATAATGAGTAAAAAACCAGCTAGGAATCTGTTGCCATCTTGTTTTCAAAGCAGAGGGGTAAGTGAAATCCAGATCTCTATGTGTTCTTGAACTGCAACACCTAACAACCTTTACTTTTGATTGGTGAGAGTTACAGTCCAAAATGTCTAAAGGACTATGCATTGCCCACCCCTGCAAATTCCTTTACAAAGTCAATATCCACATGTTAACAATGTGGTACAAGCAGCACAAAAATCTAGCCTACTAAAATTCTTCTATACAAAGGGAGGTCAGTACATTCGAGCTACACTAAGATTGTTTTAGGCCAAATCCCTTAGTTAGCTCTTGTATGGGGCACAACTGGGCCCCTGTTCTTCATTTATCTAGTTAGAAATAGTTAAATCTAAATTCATGAGGGCTATCTTACAGGTTCCAAGAGGGGTATCCAATGCAGCCCTTAGGCTAGTGAGCTTGGCTGGCTATTTTTAACTTTTGGCTAAAACTAACCTTTCAACCAATTGGACTGACTTCACTGGCATTACAGGATAACCATCAGTCACCTTGGAAGAGAACAATATACAATAAAATCTACAGATACGGCTATTCAGTAGAATGTATCCAACAAATGGGATATGTTAAGGCCAAGAGTAACCTTAGGCAGCATATTATTGTGACAGAAAGGCAGCAGGACCTTGGTATCATCATATAATAGACTCATACTTGACAACGCACTGTTTCCACCCAAACCAGCTAAATATCTCTACTTACCCTTAACACTTAAACAACCCAAAGCCCTTACTCTGGCCTGCTTCAATGCATTTCCATCAGCAGTCCAGGAAGGGAAGTATAACAACGCCCCTTACACTCAGCATATATGGTGAGACTGAAACCATCTCCCATTTGTTACTTCATTGTACTTTTTATTCTAGCATCCGAAAAGTCCCCATTAACCCTTACATAAGGGCATTTCCTGGACAATCAGAGGCACATTACACACCGCTCTTGCTGGCAGATATACTTGGCTAAAGCAAAATTCAGATATTTTGACAAAAGTAGCTAATTTCTGTGCGGCTACAATCAAAATCTGTGAAGGAAGGGTGCCCCCAAAGCGCAGCTGTAGTATCCATAAATTGGTTTATACATGTAGAGGCCTTAATGATCATACGGACTCTATGAGCTTCTGAGTAACAATTCTGTCATTCTGTGCAAGCTACAATAGTCCATAGACAAGGCCTGTGATAGGGAGGCAGGAGATATCTAATAAGATGTCTGAATGTAGTTAAATATATGTATATAGATGTTTTTAGTGCTATTAGATTGATTTTATATTTCCCAATTTAAATAATGTTGCTTACTTTTGCTGACCAATAACCATAATAAAACATTTATTAAGTCAATATGAATATCTGAAATACTTGAGGCTCAGGAGGAAAAAAAATAAGCACCAATAAACATTTTAGGAGAAAATAACTGGTCCAAAATCATTCAGTAAGCTTCATGTCTGAGTAGAGACTTTAATTTAAGTCATATTTATTTATTATTTTAAAACCTACTACATTTCCAACCATAGTGGTTCTAACAGTGATGAACAAAAACAGATCACCTCCTGCAGGCTTGGTTCATAGCATTCTGCTGGGGCTACATGAAAGAAGAGATGGAAGAGGATCCTTTATTGCCTGGATACCCATATTGCATCCTGCTGTGCCAAGGCAGTTGGTGGAAAGGATTTATTATTGGCCTTTGTCCAGTTTTCTGCTTATTGGGGTGATGGCTTGAAATAGGATAGGTGGTTGATAGATTCCAGAATTCTTCTAAGCAATCTACTTAGCCATAAAGCTCTAGGCTCCATTGCTCCTTATGCATACGACTGCCTTGTTTTGGCTGAATGTGAGTGATTCGTGTGACCAATTAGAAGAGGACCATGATACAATATGATTTTTTTTCTCTAGTCCTTCCTAACCAGTAATCTTTCTTATGCAAAAGGAAATATTTCATTCCAGATATAATTGCTCAGAAAACTTGTCCATTTTACAGACAATTCATCTAAAAAGATTATTGGTCCCCCCCCAGCTTTTTTTGAGACCACAGTTACATATTCATACACTTACCTGGCCCGCTTACCTGATAATAAATCCAATTAAAGTCAGTGGAGCTTACTTCTGAGTAGACATTTGCAGAATCTCATTGTCAGAGAGCAAGACTTCAGAATAATTTGATCAATGACTTTTCACTGTTTAAATTCTATTAAGAGGCAATTTAAAAGTTTAATCAAAGATGTCAGTAATTGTTGATCATTTATACTCAGTGAATTGTACCTTGAGACTTGAAATTGTCAATTGGCTCACAAATGAAATAAAGGAAATAAAGTTAATCAAGGCTTTTCTCAGCTCTGTAAGCAAGTTTCCAAGTGGGATATTGATCTATTTACTTTTCTGTCTCTGCTTGGCTAGTCAATTATTTATACATCACTTGAGACATTGTGCTTTCTTAATCACTGAATGAAAAAAGTAGATTTTTCAGGTTTTTAATGTTTTGCTTTGGGCAACAGGAAACAAATGTATAGTTCACTGTTTTGGAAAAAATTGTTAAACAATATAATGACCATTTTCAAAATGGGGATTTTACAATATTGCCCTTAGGAATATGGCAGACACAGCCCTTTTTAAATTATGTAGATATGAAATACTTGAATGAATAGTTCTTACGCTTTAAAAATATTTTGTGATGGTTCAGTTTCTGAATCCTTTATTTTTGTTCTCAGTGTATAAACATTTACATTCCTGATCCAGAATTTTAGGATTTCCCCCCCTTATGTTCATATTTACTAGCATAGAAATATAGCATTCAATGTTTACTAAGGGTTCATTGTACTGTACAGTGGAACCAAGGTTCACATGGCTGAAGCCTTGGAACTTTCTGATCAGTAGGGACTATGACATAACCAATAACCCCTCTCAGGCTTACCTGTTCTGTTCACTTTGAGCTTATCTGCTAGCTTCACATTAGCTGGGGGGGAAACTGATTTTCTCAGGAAAAGTTTATTATTGTAAGCTATTCTTCTTGTAATGCACAGCATTTGAGGGTTATTTGGTCTTGACTGAACCAGAGAACATTGGCTTTATAAAATATCTGCTCTTGATGGAAACAAATACTATTTATTGATATGAACCAATCGAACTGCATGCATTTTTATGACTTCCCTTGAGGAACTTGGCTATAGGGACTAGCAGCATGGTATTCCAATTTTATTAGCACATCTATGTGCCATCAAGTCAATTCTGATGACTGGGAAAGCACTGGTTCCACTACACTACAAGGGTTTCTAGATCTACAATATTTAGAGTTAGTTTACCATTTCATTCTTCAGGCGGCACTCTGGGACTGGGGAATTAGCCTCAGACCATACAGGTAGCAGGACACATAACTCATCAGCCACTCACAATTTGGGTGATCTTGGCTGGCCACTCTGCAAGGAGGCACAATGGGGGTTCAAGCTCCCAGCCACTGATTTGATAGTCAGGTGCTCCATTTCCATGAATTATACCAGCCAGGGACTCTGAATTGTTAGCAAGAGTTTTGAAATGAGGTGAGTAAAAATCACAAAGGAAAATAAAGACAAAAAATGTGAACTAAAACCACACAAGTTAAGTATGATAAAGAAATATTTATCATTCTCTTCCCATTCATTGGCATTTCCTCTGCTATCTTTCTCACTAGTCTTTGGGGTTTATATGTGCATGTTGGAAAATGAAGACTGTGCATTCTAGGCAAGTAGAGCTTTAAATTAGTGCTTTAATTTATGGTGGTGCTGTTGCTTTTATGGGCTGTAAAACACTGATGAAAAGACATTCTGATTGCTTTCTGTATCAAAATTCAATAATTTAGTCCTGACTCCAATTGCATCAATCATATGCTTCCCATTTACTACTAAGAAATCAGGATTTTGATTGTGTTATTTTGTACAGAAAAATAAGTGTGGATATTAAATTTGTTTCATTGGACTGATGCCACGTTTTGACAATTTTTCCTAAAGATAAAATATGCTACACTGAATATGATGTTTTCTTCCATTTTTGTTTTTATTTAACCATTTAGGGAAGGGATAATTTTTCAGTAACCCAATCTTTGCGGCTCCTATAACTTTAAACGATGTAGATTATGCATTTCTAACTGCAGGAAGGCTAGCAAACAACATAGATTCTTAGGGTACATTAACTTATTGCACTTAATCTTCTAACCTCAGTTGAATTTCTCTGGGATTTGCAGTTACGTTATATTAAGTTACTTACCAGTTCTACTAAATTGAAATGAGAGACAAGTCTATCTGCTGTTTGACAGGTGGCACGCTTAACTGTTCTGTTTTATAGCTCTCTCATTTAAAAAGATCAAAACAAGTTTTGCAAGACTGAAACTTGGTACTCTGTTGTCCCAACAATGAAATAATCCATCTACAGTTGCCATGATGCCTACTAATCCAAGATGAAGTAAAATAACGAATGTATGACATTTGTACAGAACGCAGAGTTTCAGAATGAGTTCGGGAAACAAAACAAAACAGAAAAAGGCCATTGAACCTGAGTATAGTTTATGTCTTTCCTCCTTTAATATTAGAAGCTGTGGCCATCCAATTGAATTGAATTGTTGGAAGTTCATGTCATACCAAATGCAGTATTTCTACTCACAGCACAGTGTTAAACAAGGACACTTGCCTCTTTAGAATGTACAAATGAACACCAGCAAGAATAACTTCAAACAACACAGTTATTCCAAACTTGATCTAAACTGGTAACATACATAAAAACAAAATGGGAACCTTCTGAAGTCAAAGGGAAAACTCAGTTAGTAACTGCCTGTTGGAACAGTAAAGGCCAAAATTAAGATAGGTGACCTGACCACCCCTACAAACGAAGTTCGATAGTTAAGCATTGTTTTCTATGTATAAGGAGTTTTATTGTGTGGTGGTGTTTGTTTTATTGGCTGCTTTGGGGTTGCTGAGTCCTGAATAGGAAGCCAAGGTGCTTGCTTGGCCAAGTCCAACTGACCCCCTTTGTGCATGACCCTTGACATACTAAGTGGCACACTGGCAAGGTAGCAGGCATGAACAAAAACCAAGCCTCGAAATGCTTCAGCTTTCTGGTTGGTTCATGACAGTTTATGGTTCGTGGCTAATCATGAATCACCATTTTTCAAGTTTGTGTCCATTTCTATAACAGACTAGAAGCCTGTTTATATCCTTGGAGTCCTCTGGCTTTTTGATGTCATTGACCACGGTATCCTTTTGTATAGACTTGGTTTAGTGCTCGATGCTGTGTTACAGTGGTTCTTCTCCTGCTTGCATAATTAATTTCAGGAGATGATAATAGACAGCCATTTCTCACAAATGATCTCCCCTTGGCTCCCTTTTATCCTCTATGCTAGTGCTTCCCAACCATGAGTTCCCTCATATTCTTGAACTGCAACCCCTAGAAGCCTTCACTGCTAGCTGTGCTGGCAGGGGCTTCTGTGAGTTGCAGTCCAAGAATGTTTATGTACCCGACATTGGACATGAAATGGCTGAGAGAGGTCACTTCTAAATGTTAATTGAGATGGTCCAATAATAGGGATGGTCCACAGTTTTGTCTCCCCTTTATATAATTTTCCTCAAATTGTTTTCTTTTTGCATAATTCTATATGAGTTATAGTGTTAATTGTTTAATTTGCTTATGTATATTGTTACTGATGTCTGATTAATTTTGATTTTATTGCATTTATTATGTTATGGTTTGTTTATTTTATTATGTTTGATCATTTATTTGATTTGATTGCTAATTCTGTTACTAATTATTGGCTACCTCTTTAGGCACTGTTGGGGTCCCCCAGGCTTTTGGTCTTGGGTGACTTCAACGTGCATGCGGAGGCGGAGGTTTCTGGTCCAGCTCTTGACTTCTTGGAGACCATGGCCTCCTTGGACATGTCCCAATGTGTCAACGGCCCTACCCACGTGGGTGGCCACACACTGGATCTGGTGTTCTCCACTGAGCAGAATGAGTGTGCTCCAATAGTGACTGACCTAGTTGTCTGTTCCCTTGTCATGGTTGGATCATTGCCTAATTAAATGAAACCTTGCAGTGGCTCTCCCTCCCCGGGGGGGGGGAGCAAGGACCTGTTTTAATCAATCACCCTCAAAGGTTATTGGATCCTATAGGATTCCAGGATACCATGAGAGGGATTCCGGCCAATTTTACTGGCGCTCCTGTCGAGGCTCTGGTTGATAGCTGGTTGGCCACTGCCACCAGGGCTGTTGACACAATCGCACCCTCTCCGGTGCAGAGATCGCCCTTCACCCTGGTTTAATCCAGAGCTGCGATCAATGAAGCAAAATAGGAGAAGGCTAGAGCGCATATGGAGGCGAAACCCAACAGAAAATAATCAAATAGCTGTCACGATAGACTAACCTCTACTAATCTAAGGTGAAGTCCGCTAGTCAATCTTACTTTGCTGTCTAGATAAGTGAAGCCTCCAACCAATAGGCGGAACTTTTCTGTATAGTTCGCGATCTATCCAGAGTTGGCCTCTCACCTGACCAATTTGCAGCCTTTTAAAAATCAAAAGTGGAGGCCATCCACAGGGATCTTACCCCCTATTTGAAAGCAGTGGATCGAGCTGAGACATCCAGCTGTCTGTCTTGCCCGATGAGACCTAACCACTTTCAGCCTGTGACATCAGACATGGTGGACATGACTGCTGTCATGCCACCACCTCCTCCCTTGACCCTTGCCCGGCCTGGCTAATCAAAGCAGCCAAGCCTATAACATCTGAATGGGCTATGGCAATAATTAATGGGTCTCTCAAGGAGACACTCATTAGGCCCATTCGGAAGAAACCGAGCTTGGCAGCGGATGATATTGGTAATTATAGGTCCGTTGCCAGTGATTCTTTCCTCAGCAAGGTAGTTGAGAGGGTGGTGGCCGATGAGCTGCAGTCTCTTCTGGATGAAACCAATGCCCTGGATCCATTCCAGTCAGGCTTCAGGCTGCGCCATGGCATGGAAACAGCATTGGTCACCCTTTTTAATGACCTACTGAGGGAGGCTGACAGGGGCAAAATATCTCTGTTGGTCCTCCTCGATATCTTAACTGCCTTTGATACTGTCGACCATGGTATTCTCCTGGGGAGGCTCTCTGAGTTGGGAATCAGTGGTCTGGCTCTTTTCTGGCTCCATTCCTCCTTAGAGGACCCTTCCCAGAGAGTGCAGATTGGAAAGAGTTTCTTGGCCCTGTGGAGCCTCAATTGTGGGGTTCCGCAGGCCTCGATTATCTCTCCAATGGTGTTTAACATCTATATGAGGCCACTGGGAGGGGTTATCAGGGGATGTGGGGCTTTGTGTCATCGGTATGCTGATGATACTCAGCTCTTCACCTCCTTTTTTCCAACAATAGTGGATGCCGTTACGTCCCTTGAGCTCTGTCTGGGGTCTGTTCTGCAATGGATGCAGGATAATGGACTGAGGCTGAACCCGGACATGACAGAGGTCATGAGGGTGGGTGTCACAGACATGAGTGATCTGGGAAACTCCCTTTCTTTTTTTGGGGGGGGTGACTCTTACCACCAAGAGTGAGGTTTGCAGTTTGGGTGTACATCTGGACTCCACACTCACCATGGAGACCAGGTGTCATCAATGGTCCATTCTGCACATTTCCACCTTTGGCAGATTGCCCAGCTGCATCCTATCTTGATGTGGGGGTGCTTACTACTTTGGTCCATGCTCTCGTAGTGTCAGGTTTAGACTACTGTGTGCTCTATGTGGGGCTGCCTTTGATACTGACACGGAAACTTCAGATGGTACAAAATGTAGTGGCCAGACTTCTTACAGGGGTAAAAAGGTGCCAACATATTTCCCCCACGCTGGCCACCTTGCATTGGCTGCTCATTCATTTCTGTGTTAATTTCAAATTTCTTACGATTACATATAAAGCCCTAAATGGTTTAGGACCTTGATATCTGGCAGATCGCCTTCTCCCACCCAGTTCTGCCAGAGTCACTCATTCCAGCCAGGCTGGGCGGCTGAGGGGCCTAACACCGAGGGAGGTCCAGAGGGAAAGGATGAGGAATAGGGCCTTCTCGGCAGTGGCCCCTCGCCTTTGCAACAACTTGCCAGTGGAGATCCGCCTGGCTCCCTCTCTGGGTGTTTTCAAGAATAGACTTAAAACATGGCTATTTGTGCAGGCTTTCCCTCCTGCCATGTCTTAATTTCTTATACTTTGCCATCTTGGATCTATAAAATATGTTTTTGGTTTTATTGTTTTTAAATTTGTAATCCGCCCAGAGTAGACCTTTGGTCTAGATGGGCGCGATAGAAATCAATCAATCAATCAATCAATCAATCAATCAATCAATCAATCAATCAATCAATCAATCAATCAATCAATCAAACAAACAAACAAACAAACAAACAAACAAACAAACAAACAAACAAACAAACAAACAAATGAGAAAGCTATGGAAAATTCAAGCATTTGAAGAAATGTGTGAGGACTTAAACAAAAGGAAAGCTAGGATGTGTATGTAAGCCCTGCCTCTAATGCACTCAGCTGCACTGACTCCAGTGCAGAGTTTTGAATAGTAACATGAAGATTTTTGACCATGTCCAGCTGAATAAATCTAGAAACCTGCCTGTGAAAGGAAACCCTGTGTAATCAGGGTTTCTTACTGAAGGATGCCCTTCCAAGTCCACTTGTGATTGCTCAAGTGCTTGAATAGGTGTAGTTTTGGGATGTGCCATATGTGATCTATGTGTGATTTATGGCTCCAGTGGTCCAAATATCACTGGGCAGCCCAACACTGTTACACCCTGCCAATGTTCTTGCTTGGAAATTGCCATTGTACCCTCTGGAGGGGTGCAGGAACAGTTTTATCATTTGTCTGAGCAGAAAGGGGGTACTTTCTTAAGCATCTAATTGGGGTCCAACCGAAATGTTCTAATCAGTGCACTGCGACCTTCAGATAATTGAAATCTAATGTTTATTCAAGTCTGATTGATTTGAATGGTTCTGCTGTTGACTTAATTTGGATCTAACCCCAGAACCACACATCTGGATATCAAACAGAATAATAAATATTACTTTGTTGTAAAAAACATTTTTCTTTTTAGCACATTTATTTTTCTTCCTCCTCCTCCTTATTTGCGAACACCTCCATGTTATTTTTTACTCTGTTTTGAGCAGCCCTCCAGGATAGGTGGTGTTTGATGTACTAGAGAGAAAAACTAGCTTGAAAATTCAACCTCAGGTTCTATTGTCATTTGCTTAGTGGAAGAAGACTGTCTAGCACTTTTGCTTGTTATTTTTTAACACACACACAAACACACAAAATTAGCCAGACTGTCCTAAGCATCTCTTGTCGTGTTCTTTGTTACATTTCTTACATCTCTAGCTTTATGTCTATTTATTATTATTTTTTTATTAACTTTTCCATCTGTATGCTTTTAACTTTTCTATGCCAATAAAGGTTACTTTGGACAGTTTTGCTTGTTTATTATAATATTTTCATGTGTAGGTCAATTCAAGACGAAATAAAAACTTGATACAAATGAACTCTATGCAGAAGAATTTTGCATCACCTGTGTATTTTTATGTTTTCTTAAAAACTAGATATTCTGAAAAGCTCACTCATTATGTATTGAATTTCTATTTGCCATCAATATATTACACCAGTTTTATATTTATCTTTTTTCTGTTAAAAATATTTGAATAGCAGACATTGGTGGGTTACATGATATATGTATATTTACTGTAATTGGCTTCAGTTCCAGGCACTTTACCACTCATATGAAGTCTTATGCAAGTAACTTATATCTGTACATCTGTAAAACTGAGAATGGGGGACCTCATTAGTTTTAGGAACTCCAGTAAGTTCAGTTCTGCATTAATCCCTATCCCTTTCCCTTGATTTTTTTCTAATGTATTTGTTTCGATACCGGCTTCTATTTGCTTTTTATTTCCTTCTTTTTATGTCTCAATTTCTCTCTCTCCACATTCTGCTCAGGCCACTTTCATGCTGGCACTTGTCTCAGTCTAAGGTCTGGCTGCTACGCATATGATGTTCTGTTTCTTTGATGTCGATACAATGCTTATACTGATTAAATGTAATCTTTCTGTGCGCCTTTCCAGTTCTTTTGTACAGCCTGGTATGTGTTCTTGTTTTTTTGTTTTTCTTGTTCCAGTGCATTTGTCTCTAGTTGGTTTTGCTGTTTTTGTGTGTGATTTTCTGGACCTTAAGATGGGTGTGATATTGATTACATTTCATGATGTCACAGGTGAGGCATGCCACTAGAATGGTCGGATACTTTTTGCTTCTTGCTTCAATTTTGGGAGTGAGGGGATAGATTGGCAGTATCACTGACAGCTTTTGATTCCAACTCTTGAAGGGATGGTGTGTATCTCACTCCAGTCTGCATTTCCATTTGAAACCGGGAGTCTTTGATACTACCTCTTTGAAAAAAGTTGGGGACACCCTGTGGAAAATGATCCTTTATGCTGGATTGACTGACTGACTAATTGACTGATAGACTAAATGATTAGTAGATTAACACTAAAATTGAAATCTGTTCAACAAAGAAATTCTTGCTGCCTGAATTTGGCTTTTTGGTGTCTAATGTTGCTACTCATTGTGGATCCCCCCCCCCCAAATTACTCAAAGAATTTGCTCATTACTAGTTTTCCAATTCAATAGTCTGTGGTTGTTTGGGGTAGAAGATTGGGGTGGTAGATATGGAAGAAGGAGAGCCAAAGAAAGCATAGATAGAATAACACAGCGAAATAGATGGGAAGAAGCAGACAAGGATGATAGGGTGGTGGTGATCATGGAGCAATGTTTCTGTTGCTTTCTTGAAATGTGGACAGTGCCATCAGAATATCTTGGCATAAAAAGTGTTTTAGGTGTGGTTTGGGGAAACAGCGATTCACACATCTTCACAGCATACATAAAAGAAGCAAAACAGTGTGGTTCCTTCTACCCATCTGGATGAGCCTTCTGATAACAACAGATTCCTGAACTATTTCTAATGGGACAGAGTGACCTTGAATATTGTTAAAAAAAGCAATGTGGTTTGGGAAATTGGATCTCAAATGTGCTTATGCCTAGATTCTCTTTAACCATCAAACACACTGCCATGTTTTCTGTTAGTAAGTTTTGATGTAAAGGATGACTAATAAGTGCACAACTGTTAACAGTTTCAAGCAGTTGTGCAAACTCTAAATATTTGTCAGGAAGGTTTCATGGCATATGGTAAGTGTTTGTATTAGGGACAAGGAGCAGTTTAGACCACCATCTGTCAACATGGAGAAAAGTCTAATTCACCAACAGGTGCAGGGAGTCTTGTGCAAGAGAAGTAACATCTAAAAAACAGGAGAATGAGTTAAGATTTTGCACTTTGCCGAAAAGTCAATTGCAGTAAAACTGGTCATTATACCTATAGGATAGACGAGATGGAATCCTCATTGGAGTTAAGTCTCATGGAAAAGATCATTCCTGTGGTTGCAACATTTTCTGTAGGTGGCTCATCATGATATTTTCAACAGCAAATACAAAAAATGTTGTAGTGTGATCCTTATATAGAAGCAAAGTTCCACATTTTTCTGTTGCAACATATGAATATTACATACTTGAATAGTCCCATTTGAGGTGACTTGATGACATTTAATTATTATTATCGACATCAGTGGTGGTATCCAGTGAAGTGGAAAGGGGTGAGAAAATTTGGAGGTACGTTCAGTGATCATTTAATGATGCAAGCGTATGTTATGAGAGGAAGATTTCGGAAGCAAGTGAGCACCTCTCTCCCTTAAGAACCCCAATAATTAATAATTTATCTTCTTCTAGGAATGCATGCACAGAAAGGTGTGCATTATTTTACCATGTTATTCTATTAGGCAACTTGGGAATTAGCTGATACTGTTACTCAGTGGAAAAAAGCAAGATTCTCAGATAATTCATTTACATGATATTCATAATAGCAGGAGGAACCAGTTGTAACAGCCATATGGCTCATGCATCTCTACTGTACTACTCAACAAGACAGTGCGCATTGTTGTTGGATACATAATGTGAAGCTGTCCCAAAAGCATTACAGGACAATTCCCTGCTAATTAGAGGCTTAATGTCCCAGGTTTCTGAAAACTAAACCCACGCATGGCATTTTAAACCTATTCCACTTTGCCATTTTTCCACTCCCCACTATCTGCTGCTGTTTATTCTGTTTTGTTTTAAGGCCCAGCGCTTTCGTGGCTTGCTCTGTTGTTTATTTTTGGTTTTTTTAAAGCCCCAGTGCCTTCTGATGGGGCTTGCTGTGTGCTTTATTTTTTAAGCCCCTGTGCCTTCCAATGGGGCTTGCTATATGCTTAATTTTTTTAAAGCTCCATCGCCTTCCTATGGGGCTTGCTGTGTGCTTTATTTCTGTTTTTTTTTTAGCCCCAGCACCTTCCAATGGGGTTTGTGTGCTTTATTTTTGTTCTTTTTAAACCTCCAGCACCTTCTGATGGGGCTTGCTGTGTGCTTTTTTTTGGGGGGGGGGGTAAATTCTTTTCCCAGCCAGAACGGATTAATCGCATTCCAATGCATTTCAATGGAAAATGGTGCTTTGACTTATGTCCATCTTCTGGAACAGATTATGGTCGTAAGTCGAGGCACCACTGCACTTGGAAGATGTTTACCTTTCTTATTCTGCAATGGCATCCTTCAGTCTCAAGAGATTATGGTAATGTGCTTTGAATAGAGGTCTTGGAACAGCAGTACACAGGCTCTATAGATCTGGATCTTGGTATTTTCTTTCCTATTAGCGCCTTTTACCTTCTGAGGCTTGCCGAAGCAAGGGGGAAAGGGCGAGAACTTCAAAAATGGTGCAGGGCAAACCTCTGCAAATGCCCATCGCCACATGGAGGGACCCCTGCGAGTCCTGGGATGGTGCAAGGTAAACCCTGGGAGACCCCCAAAGCCAGCGAGCGGTGCTTGCAGAGGCTAGCCCAGCACCCCCCATGGCAAAGTGCCGCTTTCAGAAGCCTCCCAGGGCTTCGTCTTGCAAAGCACAAAAACCCTAGCCAGATCCATTCGTCTAGCAAGTTTTCCGTGACGCAAGACGTTCATCTAGCGAGGCAACACTGTATACAACATTTGACAAAATATTACTTACTATAGAAGAAAAACAAATTCAAAAAATGTATAAATTTTGACTGCAATACACAAAATGAAGAAGTTAAAATGGTCTAAAAACTTTGGCTATAATATTCAATTAGAAAAATGGCAACAACTTTGGACAAAAAATTATAAATTAAAACTAGCAACTTCCTAAAAAGAAATTTTATATGAAATGTTTTATAGATGCCATTTGTCACCAGCTAGACACGCAACAATGTTCCCAAATATGTCAAACAAGTGTTGGAAATGTAAAAATCTTGAAGGAAGTTATTACCATATATGGTGGACTTGTGATAAAGCGAAAAATTATTGGGCTAAAATCCACATGTGGATTAAGCAAATGTCAGAACAGGAAATAGAATTTAAACCAGAAATATTTTTGTTAGGACTACTACCAAATACTGTAGATATACAAAGGTATTATTTAATACTACATGTTTTGACAGCAGCTCGGTTATTATGGGCACAGGTTTGGAAAGATGGAAATTCACCAAATGATTATATGATCATCAAAAAAATAATAGAAAGCAAAGAAATGGATAGATTAACTAAGAGGCTAAAGGGACAAGAACAATCATCTTTTTATTTAATCTGGAATTTATTTTATAATTGGTGGAAAGTAAAAAATCCCAAAGTAAAGGAACAGAAAATGAATTAAAAATGGGATGTCCATGAATAGGATCTTATCAGAAGAATTATTCAAATATACAAGATGGCTTTTATGTTGAGCCTTAGGCTTTTTTTTAAAAAAATTGCATTTAGATTATCTTTGTTTACTGTTTGATAATATTTTTACACTTTGTTTACTGTTTAAATGCAGATTGTGCTATATATCTATGTTTCTAAATCTTCTATTGAAAAATAAAAATATTTAATAATAATAATTTTAAAAAAGCATTAGTAATATTTGATGGGGAAAGGAAAAAAATATGGGCATGTCAGTGACAGAACTCCGAGCATCATTTCTCATTTGGCTCTGAGACTTCTGCCACTAAAAAACGTCAGAAGGCTACTGCAGATTTGAAAATCTATTGTTATTCTAATCAAGAGTATATTAAGTGATGGGGAGAAAACATTGCTCTGGAATCAGATTAGCCTTATTAATTTTTAGTGAGCCCTGGGTGTATTTGTAACAGGAACCCTCAGAACCATACTATTTTGCACCTATTATATTTAAGAAAGGGGACTAGCAGTGGGGAATTGGATTTGAAGTGCCACCCTTCCATCTTAACCGTGGCTTCCTGTAGTGGTGGTCAAGAGACACTGATCCAGGTCAAGGGGGTATTGATCCAGTTTGTACATCGTGATGAGCCATGTTCTGGGAAATCCTGGTTTTGATTGGTTTTTCACAAACAGTGCAATCACTCCCAATTGCAGTGATGTTAGAAACCAGGAGAAGCAAATACTCTACCTTGCCTCTGTGTCAACAAGCCGACAATAAACCACTATTTAGGATTCTGGGTTGTTTTGATATCCAAACATGCTATATTTGAGGTCTGGTCTTGAAGTACAAATATTTTTTGTGTATATCTGCTGTTGAAAAAAGTACATTTTTAGATAACTACTGCTTATGTGTTTCATGAGTGGAAGTCACAGTGGCACATTTCAATCAAAGCTTAGATTCAACGGATCAAAGCCTCAGGGTTATAGAACCGTGAAATACAATTTGTTCCCAAACACTTAACCCCCAGTACAAATTTGACACACAGTTAATATTCCTCAGAAATAACATTCAGCAGGGATGACACAATATATTTGGAAACTACAGGATTTGACTGGGTAAATGCCAACCTCTCTCTCTCCCACACCAGGCACATTTGAAAAGGTAAGAGAACTTGGTAGAATTCTAGTCTATTTCATTTCAAAATAAGTTGTTTGGAAATGATGTCCATTATAATGACCCTTGAATTAGTACAGTGAAGCAGTGCCATTAATCAGAAGTCAGGTGTGAGGTTCCTCTACAGGCTGTAAAGAACTGTGGCCATTTAATAGCTAGCTGCACAGCCAGTTGTGCTGCCTGCATGTAGAATTTTTATATTTCCTGATGCATTAAGAGCCTCTTTTCCAAAATGCTTGACCTTGAAATGTGTGAAATTAATTTTTATCTATCTAATGGAGTACTATGGTATTATCCTAGCATGACTATTAAAGTTTCATTAAACTGGAGGGATGCTATCAAATGGAAGCCATCATGATCCAAAGCCTGCCAGTTATATCTATGTTTGCCAGTTTTCTCATCACCTTTCCCTCTCAAAGGAAATATATCCTGTGGTACTGCTGTTTCTCCCTCATCTCCTGCCATAGACTGACACAAGATGAAATGGCAAACCTGTTCTTTAGAGGGATTGAAGAGATAAAGGACTGCATTTGTTGCTAATGTTTATTCTAGATCAGATAAAATAATCTGCAACAGCATGTTTACTTCATCATCATTCCTTCTAATTATAAATTCAGTATATCATTCTGCTGTTACCTTTCATCTCCATACCATGATCTTTCCCTGTAATAATGGGTTTATGTATCAGTTGAATATCTATCAGTTCAGAAAAGAAATAGGTCTTCCAGGAATAAGAAAGTATTCTCATCTGTTTAGGTACTGTAAGCATGCATAATATACAAATCTCAAAAGTAAAACTCCCTAAATAACCTTCTATACTGAAGGCATGGATATAAGAAAATGCAGTTTGTGAGTTGCATAGGTGGCTCATGAGCAAGCTTGAGGTCATAAGAATGATTTTGCATTAAGTCCTCTTCTTGGTCCATTAGCTGGACCAAGTTGTCACCTTTGCATTAAAGCCTTCTCCTCCCAGTCCCCCCCATCTGTGACTTCATTTGGTGGTGGAAAGGGAAGACACACTGGTGCTTCACGATAATGGGTGTTCTGGTGCAAAATGCAGACTTCATGGTACAAAACTACTGAAAAACTGCTATGAATCTTTGTAATAGGTTTTGACTGGATATCAAGTTTGAGGATTCATGGCTAACTGATTTCTCAGTTTCAATGGTATCAAAAGCCTTTCTTCACTGCTCTCACTTGTACCTTGTATTATAACATAAGTTTTTCTCATTGAGCAAATACATTTCAAAATACTTTCTTTTATGTATAACACAACCAAGAGATTTTTCATAAAAGTGTAAGCTCCTACCTTTGTTTGTCACATATACCCTAATTAAAATCAATGTGAAATTCAAATTCATGGTTCTCTACCTTCAAGCTGACTCTTATTTATGGTGACCCAATATTTTTGAGATATAAAGTACTCAGAATTTACCAGCCCTTCCTTTTGGTGACACTGTGGGATTGTGCAGTTTGTCCACATCCTTACAGGTGTCAAGGCAAGTAAGCCATTAGCAACACATGCCCTCTGTTACCTTAGTTGAGTCCTGTGCCAGGAAGCACAGTGGGATTCAACCCCTGGCCCTGGCTCTGTAGCCTGATGGTCCAACCCACTGAACTATAGCTGCTAGTAAAATTGTGAAACATTAAGTCATGAGTAAACTGTCAACGTACCACAATCCGTGTTTCATCAGAAGTACATCTTATTGAATTAAATGGGACATATTTCCAGAAGAGTGGTATAAAATTGCCTCCTAGATTTCATTGATTTATTTCTAGAGATGGGCATGAACTATCAGTTCAGTGATTCATAATAGTTCAGTCAATGGCCGCACAACTGCTGCACAGTTTGGCACCCTCACCCCTCCAGTGGGTGCTCACTCAGAAGCAGCACCCGGAGAAAGTAGGGCAGGGAAGCAGGGGTGCTGCTTCCGAGTGGGCACCTGCTGGAGAGGATGTTGGCTAGACTGCTGCAAACTGCTGAACTGGTGGTTTGTGCCTGTCTCTATTTATTTCAATGGGACTTTGAATGATAGTGCTGATTTTGATAATGGTTCTATTTGCAATATGCCCACAAAGTTAGTTCTGAGCCCATTTGTGAGCTAGTCTGAAATTGGAAAACCATATGGGGCCACTTCAGATGCCAAGCCTTTTGAGATTTCATTTAAACTAATTCTTACATTTGGAACTCCATGGGTATTTAGTCATTACATTTCTCAAAAACCCAGTTTCTAAAGCATGTTGATGTTGTCATATTTTGGTGATCTTTAGCTGGATCTCTTTGGATTCAAGAAAATAGATAATTCATTTCTGGCTCTGCTACAGGTGTAAGTTTCATTTTTTGCCTTGTGTGGTTAGAATAACAAGCTTCTCTCTTAATTCAGTGTTCAGTTAATGGATAATTCTGTCTCTGAACTATTTGGTTATTATGTGAGCTATATTTTAATAAAGCTGCATGTGGAAATTTCTATCATAAACATACTCATATACTTTTTATATTAAATTAAATTTCTCAAGTTAAATTTCAAAAGCATTTGTCTCAGTGCCACTTAAGAGAGAAATAGCTTCTTTTAGAAATAAGAA
Source organism: Pogona vitticeps (assembly GCF_051106095.1). NCBI lineage: Eukaryota > Metazoa > Chordata > Lepidosauria > Squamata > Agamidae > Pogona > Pogona vitticeps. The sequence continues at coordinate 41,536,579 of NC_135788.1, read as the reverse complement.
ATATATATTAAAGAAAAAAGAACAAGAGAGGCCAGGACCTCTAAATATAGCTACAATCTTAGGACAATTCTTGCATATCAAGCCATTCTTTTCCCATGCTGCTTCTGGAATGTGCCTCTGGTATAAATTTAAATCTTAAACTGCCCCAAGCAACTATTGCATACTATTTACCACAACTGGTAAAGACTTTTTCTTGAATTGTTAATTTTTCACCATTCTCTTATTAATTAATTAATTAATTATATTTTATACCATATCATCTAGTGGCCTTGTCACTACTCTGGATGGCTTCCATCCTATCTCAGTACAGGTATTGGAAGGACCCTGTGCTCAATATGGACCTGCCTGGTTTTAAAACCTTCAGGGAAGGCTTTTCTCTTGACCCAGTGATCATCACAGGAGTATTTGGATGGAAACATGAGAGAGGGCCTTCTTGGTGCCTGCTTCCCCCATGCTGTGGAATTCCCTTCATATTGAATCTATCTATGCTAGCCTCATCCCATAGCCTTTCTACCAGCAGGCAAAGGTTTTTTTTTAAATTCAAGTAGACTTTTGGCAGATGGCTGGGTGCTGAGGAAGTAGCTTTTTACAGGACTGATACGTGTGTTGTAGATAACAAAACCAAAAAACCAAAAAACCAAAATGGATGTTCTCTTGAACTGCTTTTAATTTAATTATTAATTTAAAATGGTAATCTTTTCTTTGAAAAAATATAACTTAATGTGTTAACTTCTGTACATGCAAAAATGTGTTATCAGCTGTATCTATTTTTAAAATGTTGTGAGTTGCCTTCAATTCCAGACATGGGAGAAAGGTAGGCTATAAGATACATGTTTAAACACAGACATAGATATATGAACATATAAATATTTGTAAATTTTCCTGACCTTCCTTTTCTTATCTCCATAAAAAGTTTGTATATTGTTTCAGTTAAGCTTGTTTTTCTGAACATATTCTGTACATGCAAAAATGTATTTCTTCCCTGCCCACTTAACACAGGTCTATAGACTGGGGCAGATTACTGTGGCCTGTATGTGTGTTAACATTTTACATATGCAAATAAAATTAAGCATTAATTGTGTGAAGTGTTTAGTGATCTCAGACTTACTTTAAAACACTGATTAGTTGTTGTTTTCTCTTTCTCTGTTTATAGGTTCACAGAGTACTCTAGAGATTCTAATCAGTGTTTGGTCACTGTTATATTGTGTTGCTGTAAACTGCTTAGAGTAGTAGTATATAAATTAAATCAGCAGTATATAAATTAATGAAATAAATAAATATTCTGGTGGTAGATTATGCATAGTGCAGAAATAAACCACAACAGCTACTTTTTAATGTGGTGTCCACCCATGAAAAAAAAAACTGCCCCAAATAAACCGAGCAGTAACTTCTAAGTAGCTAGTGACATAAACTTTTATCTCCAATTCTGATTGCATTGCCTGTAGCACAGTGTGTTTTAATACTCACTAACTCAAGGAAATACAGCAGCAAGTCACTCTGTTCAGAAAAGAAACAAATATTTCAACGCTCATTGTGGCAGAATACTTAGCTCAGGGCTGAACTATAACATCATTAGAAAATGGAATTCTTTGAGTGGTGGTTGTGTGTGACTCTGCAGCCAGAGCTTTTCTCACCTCCATGAATTTGAAAATTAGCTTCCTTTATTTATATAAACAATATAAGCAGGTTCTTTGTAAGTCTGTTTTTTCAAAGACATGAAAGGTTTTCTAAACCATGTCTCTTGATTTAAGTGCTAAAGTCAGTTTATTTGTCAAGTATAGTTTAGCCCTCTGCTGAATTACATGTAATCACATATAAATGACTGAAGAATCTTTATAAGGTAGATTGAACGACTTTGCAGCCTTGTGGCGCAATTAAACTGCAATACTTAAGTCAAGACTCTGCTCACAAACCGAGTTTGATCCTGATAGGCTCATGTAGCTGGCTTAAGGTTGACTCACCTTTCTGTCCCTTCAAAGTCATTAAATTGAGTACCCAGTGCTAGGTAATTACATTGTAAACCACATGTTTTAAGTCAGGGGTCTTAAACATGCGGCCTGGGGGCCATTTGCGGCCCGCCGGATGATAGTTTGTGGCCCCCGCCTTGCCTGCCCCCCCCGAAATGCCCATGCAGCCTCTGCTGTCAAGAGCAAAAAAAGCCTTGCCTTGCTCACTGGCTCTCTCCCAAGACAGCTCACGCGCCCCTCCTCCTCCTCCTCCTCGGAGCACCAGCTGGGCTAAGGAAACTCCCGGGCAGCTTCCTCAGGCTCTTGCTCCACTTGGCAGAAAATCTGATGCGACCCAGCCTCACCCAGACTCTGCTTCCAGCGGCCCCCAGGCAAATTGAGTTTGAGACCCCTGCTTTAAGTGCTATGGCATGGAATATAAGTAGCACACTTTTCTTTTCTTAGCTATTCATTTTCAGTGTATCCAAGAATATATTCTCAACAATCATGTGCTGTCAAGTCAGTTCCTTTTGAGGGCTTTCCAGGTAGAGAATACTCAGTAGTGGTTTACCATTCCTTTCCTCTGGGGAAATCCTGGGACTGTGTAGCTTGCCCAGGGCCACACAGGCTGGCTGGCACAGTAGGGAATTTTAGTCCCATCCTCAGGCTCTATATCCAGATAACTAAACCACTGAGCTATTCGGCCAGCTAGAATATATTGTTAGCATTGAATATATTCCAGACTCAAGTAATATTTTTGAGTGTTTATTTGGAACATTTTTTCAGCATTTCATATCATCCTATGCAGGAATGATCTGTAGACAAGCCAGGGAGAGCTAGTTTAAATACATGGTTCATATAGATCTTTAACATCTCAGAGTGCCAAAATATACATTATGCATGGACCATCATTAGAAGAGGGGAAAACCCTAACTGTGGAAAATGTCTGATCAACACAGCAGGATCATTTTTTCACCTTCTGTTGCTTGCAAATTAATTGGATTGTGACGGGTCAAATGGAGTTAAGCACAGGCTTCATTTGTAAGTGTAACTGCTCAGTCAAGAAAACTCTGCCTGATTCAAGTATCAGGAGAATTAATAAAAAATTAGTAGTATCAGGAAAATTAATAGAAAATTAATAGATTTATGTATTTATTTGCTTTATAAACTGCCCATCTGACACCCAGGGCCACTGTGGGCGGTTTACAACAAATAGACAGCCAACATACCATAATAACAAAATGATACAATATCAATACATATGGGGGCACAAATCAGATATCATAAATTGCAGTGAGGACAAAAATACAATACAATAAATTACAGTAAAAAGCATACAAATATAAAAGACAAGAAGCATGGTGGTGTGATGGGCGATATAATATTGAGCACTGTTGTATCACGGTGTTTTTTGTTCAGGAAAGGCCTGCTTAAATAGCCAGTTTTTAAATAGCTTCTTGAATGTGCCCAGTGAAGGGGCCTGGTGAACTTTGGGCAGAAGAGAGTTCCATAGTTGTGGGGCTACTGCTGAGAAGGCCCAATTTCTAGTAGTTCCTTTCTGAGCCTCTCGTGGAGTCAGAACTCTCAGCTGTCCTGCCTGGGATGATCTTATAGGGAGGGCAGACCTAACTGGAAGAATGTGCTTGGCCAGATATCGAGGTCCCAAACCGTTTAAGGCCTTATAGGTTAGGACCATCACCTTGAAATCAAATCTTGAAACTGGTATGGAAGTGAACAGGTAGCCAGTGTAAGGCAGCCAGGGTGGGGGAGATATGTTGGTATTTCCTAACCCCACTCAATAGTCTGGCCGCTGTGTTCTGAACCTATTGCAATCTCTGTAGTAGTCCCAAGGGCAGTCCCATGTAGAGAGCATTGCAGTAGTCTAATCTTGAGACTAACAGCGCATGAACCAGCGTGGTGGTGGACCTGGTGTCAAGATAGGGACGCAGCTGGGCAATCCGCTTTAGATGGAAATAAGCAGATCGGACATTGATGCCATTGATAGCGACAGGTCCAAGAGGATGCCGAAGCTACGAACCTCATCCTGGAAAGATTGCCCCCCCAAAGATAGGAAGGCACCCAGACCACAGACACTAGGGGCCCCCACCTGCAGGATTTCCATCCCGTCTGGGTTCAGCCTCAGTCTGTTATCCCTCATCCATCCCAGCACCACATTCAGGCAGCAGATTAGATTTCTAAATTAGATTTCTAAAGCTATATTGCTAATAAGGTATAGTTTGCCCTGTGCAAAGTGAAAATAACACTCCTGTTGGGTCCTGCACCAATCTCAGGCCATTTTCATTTGCAGAAGGTAGCTCTGGTCCACCTCTTTTCAGTGCCCAGGGATATATTTTTGCTGGATAATTCCTATGTTTGTTTTTTCCTTCCTTAAGCATAGATTTTGAATGCACATGCTTATTAATATTGGAACTATTGGGAGGTGTGTTTTTTTGAGGGGAGAGAAGCATTTTAATGACAATGTTGACAGTTCCAGCACTCTTAGAGCCCATTGATGCAGATCGGGTTTCCTTCAGTGTTAAGCACTTTAATCAAGGCTTTACTTTTGATGTGCAGTCACTACATTAATTGATTAATATGTTAGTTTGGTTAATCCTGCTGATTCACGCTGTTTCATTTATTAATATTCTCAATTATAGTAACACCTCACTCTTAAATGCAAAATCAGCCATTTTCTCCATGTTTCTGGATATAACTAGGCTAGCCACTTTTATTTTTCCCTGCTGAGCTGCTATACCCATAACAGCTGTGTGAAATGCAGAAGTTCAGCAGGTGGAATTTTCGCATCACTGTGTCCTCATGAAAGAAAAATTGGCATCTTTTGAGTTTCTGTTTGAATTTCTGTGCCTCCTAAAGGCATAGAAACCTAGCCAGAAAAAAAACATAGAAATTATAGCTCTAAGGTGCCCTATTTCAGCATAATTTTGTGAAAAAAAGTGTTGTATGGCCCATCTTGGAAATGTTTACCTGAAATATTTTCAACATGAAAGCACTGCAGACCCACCCCCAATTATTTATGTGATACCGAGCATTTAGACCATTTTCTTCCATTACAGTACATCAGATTTGGTCAAAATATGACCCCCCCAGACCCTTGATGCAAATCAATGACTGTCATGCTTTCAAACTGTATGTGTGCCTGCCTTGGAAATACATTACATCAAAGTATGCATAGGTCAAATTGTATGCCAGAAGTACAGTATTCCTCTCTCTGAAGTTTCAGTACCATGCCTTTCATTTTGCCTGGTTGTATATTTTTCTTTCAGCAATATTTACTGCTGCATTTCTGGTGAAAAGAACCAGCTAGGAAGAAAAGGGAGAATATGAATGTAACTCAAACTTGTCTTGATGTACTATTTTTCTGGCACAATGAAAGTACAGTCGGGCTCACCTCCACTCCTGACATGGTCAACTTCTTCTTGGCCTTCAAAAGGTTGCACTCCAGTGAGAGGCTTTCTTGTTCTTTGCCGTTTCAAAACTCAAACTGCTTTGCAGCTATCTTGGTGAAAAGAACAACATCATTCTGAATGTGCTCAGAGAAGGTTGATTGTACTATGTATCCTGAAGCTGAGGCTCCAATACTTTGGCCATCTTATGAGAAGAGAAGAATCCCTAGAAAAGACCCTGATGTTTGGAAAGAGTGAAGGCAAGATGAGAAAGGGACGACAGAGGACAAGATGGTTGGACAGTGTCATTGAAGTTACCAACATGAATTTGACCAGACTCCAGGAGGCAGTGGAAGACAGGAGGGCCTGGCGTGCTCCTGGTCCATGGGGTCACGAAGAGTCAGACATGACTTAACGACTAAATAACAACAACTATGTATCACTTTCATGGGCTTTATAGCTATCTCTCTCCTAATTTAAAATATTTTTACCCCACCTTTCTCCTTTAAAAGAACTCAGGGTGGCTTACATAATTTAAAAATATTAAAAGCTAAATGCAGTAAGTATGCAAATACTAAAAAGGATCAAACCGATGCTACCACTAAAAGACAGTAACCAAAAGCAACACCAAAAATACATTCAAAGCAGTAAGACACAATCATCCATTTAAAACTCCACTCAGGTAGCCAGTCATTGTTTAACTAGGGCATCAAGTATCACCACAAGGCTTATGCCTGAAAATGAGACGGGCATGATCCAGACAATATGCATTGTCCTCATGGACTTTTCTTTTTTCCCTTCATTTCTATAGAATTAATTTCACACTGGCATTGTGGGGTTAAGTAAAAAATGCTGAAGAGAACATAAAATTTTTCTAACCATAACAACATTTAATTGCTTGTTTCCCCCCCCAAAAAAAACTATTATTTTGTCTTAACTACAGTTCCATTGTTGACCAAAATCACTAAATTTTGTTATAGCACCGAACTTAAGTCTGCCTTTATAGATTTGCATTTCTAGCAGATAGGGCATAACAACTTACGCAGCTTTTGAATTTTACCCACTTATACCTAGCATAAAAATGATATTATTATGTATTGGTATTCTTGATCATCTGTCTCATTCCTATCCAGTTTCCAATCTGTATTAAAATCTAAATTGATGAAAAGTATACAGTATAGAGTCTTGAAAGAAAACTAATCCATATCTGAGCCAAATACTGCACAAATTCAAACTTTTTATTGATTATGTCTGAGAAATTCTAAAACCCCTATGCAAATACTAGAAAAAAAGATTTATTCATTAAATAACTGCATTGTTAAATACATCTCTTTCTTCTCAGCCAGATAATGAATTTTGGTTCTGAGTATTCTAAATTCTCTGACCTAGATCGAGACTCTAGATCCAGAATGAATTTGTCCCAAAATTTAGTTGAAGTCTTTTAAATAAAGCAAAGAATATAAAATTACCACTTTCTTTACAAAATTACCAATATTCTTCCCCCTCCTCCGAAAGCCACTCTTTCTTATATGTTTATACCTAATAGCTTTGCCTTATAACTTTTCCTTTTCTTTTTTTCAACAGTGAAGAAATGGCTTTTAAGTGACTGCATAAGATAACTTGGCTACCGTAGCGAGTTTCAGACCAATTCTAAAAGGTCTCTTATTCCAGAAAAGGATTAAATAATGCTTAACCTCTAATGTCACTTCACAACTGCAAATAACATTGATGTTGCAGTCATTTAGTTCTTCGTAGCCTCTATGAATCACACCCTGGGCGTGTTCAACAAGATGTAACATAAAGTTACCCGATTGTAAATATACCTGGCCTTCTGTCCCAGCAATAAGGACTATGCACGTCAATTGCACAATCAATCACATATTGTACAAAAAGCGCGCGGGGGTATTGTTCTTCTTTGTGGTCTCTGTGAATCATACCCTGGGTGATTCACGCCTGCATGGAGCCTCATCAGGAGATTCTAGAGCTTCTGCAGTAGCAATGAACACATTAGAATATGCCCCTCCCCACCCGTATAAGTACCTTGGCGCCAAGCGTCCCCTTTCAGTTTCTTTCAATCGCCATGTTGAGAGCCTCATAATTCTGCTTCTGTGAGTAAAGAGAAAGAGAGCTTATTCTTGATTCCTTCTTGTTACCAGTCTTTTAAAAAACTATTAAATCAAACTTTTTGAGATTTTTCTTTCCCCTCGCTCAGCCTCTGGCCGTAGCAGCCACTCCAATCATCGGTTTTTCTCCTCAATTATTTTCTTCTATTCATGGCCCCTTTGGGCCTGTTTAAGCACTGCATTGTCTGTGGTAATAAGATCCCACTTTCCAATGGACACGCTAAGTGCCTTTTCTGCTTGGGAGAACAACATCAAACTTCCTCCTGTACCCATTGCAAAATTTTAAGCGTGGAGTTCTTTGATCTTGCCTCTTGAGTCTAAAACTCCAACTTTGGGAGCAGTCCTTACAACCAGTTCAAATGCCCAACCTCCCTGTAGGGCCACTTCCCAAACCAAAGCAATGGAAAAAGCTGTTACTCATTCCGATTCTCCATCTGCATTGTCTAAGACCTTGAAGACACACAAATTGAAACCCTCCATACTGAAGTCTTTGACTTCGAAAACAACATCTAAGTGTCAGAGACCTACTGAAGCTGCTACAGCTCCAGAGCCTGTTCCTCCTAAACAAGCTAAACAGTCTAAGCCTACAGACATCCCACCACAACCACAACTCTCTGAATCAATTTTGGTCAGATCTCCCTCAGATAATGACAGACTTCTGTCTCATCAACCCTGTCCTCAGTCTCCACAATGGGATGATAGTGTTGACCAACTAACGTCCTCTCTTCCCAGTCCACAACTTTCCATTCCTTCCAGCAATCCTTTGTTTATTCCATCGCCCGAGGATTCCCATCCCGAACGGCTCAACACTGTTCTATATTAGATGCCCTCGGATCACCCACCAATCCCCAACCAGGACAGCTCACTTCATCGCATGTGGTTCAAACCCACGCTCAGCATGTGCATCGGGTTGCCATTTGCCACGACAAGTGCTGTGTTCGACAAACTGCATCAACTAGTCAACCAGCTGTTTTACCCAGTTTGATAATACCATCTCATAGTCGGCCTATCTCTTGACAACCATTGGTGTCGAAATGGCCACATCACTGAGAGGTAACTATACTTTACTTTTTTTACTTTTATTGGATTTTTACCTCGCCCCCTTAGACAAACCTGCTCCCCATTTGGTGTCGAAAAACATTGGACGGTGGAGCAGATTTCATCCACATGTGAGGATTTTGCAGCCCCGGCCTCCCGATACTTTCCTACTACAGTAGATGATGGAAATCACTCTTCATGCTCAGCATCGCCAGCATCCATTTATTCTACTGCTATGCTGTCGCATCAGCAACCTTCGTTTCGACATCACAGAGACACAGGCTTTGATATTGATGATCCTCGATATTTAACCTGGTTCATGGACACTCACTCCATTCCATTACATCAACACAGTTCCCGTCCTCTGGTAAATCCAAGTCATCAAACCAGGCACTGTTATGACACTGAGCTTGACACCAAGGTCCATCCCTGCCAATCAAGGTCCATCGATGCTCAACCATAATCTTTTGTTGTCAACAATCCTCGACATCGACAGATGTCCATGGACATCCTGCCTCCATCTTTTCCGACTCATAACTGACAATACTGTGAGACTCAGCCTCTCGACACCGAAGTTGATCAACAGTCTGTCGACTCCAGACATTACCTCGATGGCTCCGACCATGGATCTTGGCCGCAAACTCCATTGGTGTTACAGTGGCGCCTCGACTTACGAACGTCCCTACTTACGACCATTTCAAGTTGCAACCAGCCCCAGATGCAAAATTTTGCTTTTACTTGCAACTGGAGCTTCCACTTACAAACAGAAAAAGGCAGGGAAAAAGGTGAGAAATTCAAATTGCTAACTGTAGGTGGTGACAAGGCTGCTTCTTTGTAGCTCTTTCGTCCCAGCAGTTAGAGAGTGTGTGTCATCGGAGGAGGCTTGGGACTGCTTCCTTCTGCTTCTGAGTGTGTGTGTGTGTGTGTGTTTGCAGGAAGGCTTCGGCCTGCATTGTAAATTAAGGTACTATTTTCTGCTTTTTAAAAACTGTTCTGGGTATTTTTGCAGTGTGGTTTTGAGTTTGGGGGTTATGTTTTTGTGCTGTGATGGGTCTTGGGGGTTTGTTTTTTGGGGGGTTGTCACCATTTCAGATGGGTCTTGGGGGGTTTTGTTGCTTTTTGGAGTGTTTTTTCCCCATTTCCGATGGGTTCTGGGGGTTTGCTTGTTTTTTGGATTTACCCCCCCGTTTCTGATGGGTCTTGGGGGTTTTGTTGCTTTTTTGGGGGGTTCCCCATTTCCAGTGCATCTTTGGGTGTTTGTTCATTTGTTTCCCATACTCCTGACGTTCCTTTATACAGGTAATTTGTTCCATTGCCATACTGCTCTAACAGGTAGGACACTGTAGATTGTGTGATTTATGGCCTACTTTTCTTCATACATTTTTGTGAATATTGTTTTTGTGTCTCATTAGAAGTGCTCCTGGTATGGAGGGAAGCACGTTGCCTCAGAGTTTAATGTTTCAGGTATACTGTATATGCTGAATTCAAACATTATGAGCTGGGCAAATTCACATTGCAAAGAATGGATGGAGTTTGGAGTTGATTTGGTCTTTGAAGTCTGGTAGCTGAGTGAATTGGGTACTTGACTTTGAAATCTAAAAATCGTGAGTGCAGTTCCCTACTGTACCTCCCAGGAGAAGACCCAGCCTGTGTAGCCTTGGGAAAGCTGTGCAATCCCAGTGCACTCCCGGAAAAGGGGACTGGTAAACAACTTAAAATTGCATTATAACTAGGGGACTCCACAAAGGGTTTACATAAGTTGGAATCAACTTGACAGTACATTATTATTACTATTATTATTAAGTTTTATCTTACAAGTGTAAGCTTACATTTGCACCAACATGGAATAGTTGCTACTAAAAGGAACATCATGCTAGCTGAAATCCTATTGTACAGCTACACAAATGACATAACATTTGGAAGCAAATTGTGTAAATTATCTCTGTGGAAATTATATGTTGTATACTGAGTCAATGTGGAACAGAGAATGCATAATGTTAAGATATCTCCATAGACATTATGTGTTGCATACTGGTTCATGCTACTCAGTGTGCAACAGACAATTCTTATGGAAATTGCTTAATTTATGATAGTTTGTGTCTAAAAGTTGCCAGATTTCACAACTCCGCAACAGGATTTCATTTATTTACTTATTTATTTATTTATTTGATTTTTACCCCGCCCCTCTAGACCATGTCTACTCGGGGCGGCTAAAATCAACTAAATTTTTAACAAGGAAACACTGTTAGGATCTATTCAGATTCAACCTGTGGTATCCTGCATTTGGATATGCCTGATTCAGTCCTATGAATTTCAGTAAGTATTAGTTGCCTGTGACTCTTGCTGGATTGCATTCCTGGTGGCTTCATCTCCTTAGATAATACTTCTTCTGTTTATTTATTCAAGCATTTAATTCTCTTCCTATTTGTTTTGAATTTGCCTCCATGCTTTCTGTAATGCCTTTCATATCAGATAATTCATGGCTATAAATATTTTTATTAGAAGTACTTAAGCTTTTTTTTTCCTTTTCATTGTTTTCTATTCTAGTAGTTACTGCTGTGTTAGATTGGAACGAAAGTCCTAAATCCAGTTGCTAATCCCAGTTAGAGCAGACTCGTCTTAAAACAATTGCTTCATGGTAAAATCAAATTATTATTGTTGTTATTATTTGATAAATTAACACTTATGCAAATTCTATTGATTCAGTGGGTCTACTATAGTTGGGACTAGCAATTAGGTTTAGGCCAAAGTGACATATATCAAAAACATATTAAAAGACAAGATGAAAATCCCCACTCATTTTTCCAGGTTTAAAATTAGACAATGCTTCAATAATGGAGCTGAAATGGGTTTTTTAAAGGCCTAGAAAGAAATGAAGGCTAGTTTACCTTTTGCTTCTGACACATAATTAGGGTTAGGATTAGCATAACTCGTGTAACTGAAAGTTATTACTAGTGCACAGATGAATGACATGGTAATAGAAGCAAGACTTTCTAATATTCATCTTCAGGCGAAAAATCATAGTTGAACTGAAGAGCTGTCAACTGCTTCTGATTTGTTGGATGGATGATGTGTTAAATATCAGGTTGTAGGTTGTTTTATTGGCTTCTCCCAGTAGAGGGGTAAATCAGTAAGATTTTATGGCACTGGCAATCATTTTGTTTGAGTAGCTGTCAGTTGGGGAAAAATAGTAAGCAGACTGAAGGAGGACTGAACACTTTGATTTAACTGTTATTTTTACAGTTCCACAGGGAACTGGCTAATTCCAATTTACAATACACAAATGACATTTTGTTTAGGATGCAGTTAAAGAAGAGTCTTGTATTTTGGTTGCTGTGTGCAGTTAATATATCCTTTTCATACCTGGAACCTTTGGTCTGGATAAAGCATTCTAAATGTAGAAAGAGATGTTAAATAATTGTGAATAGAATAGAAACGTTATTTAAAAGCATGCTTGAAACAATTTATAAAGGCATTCCAAAACTCTTTTAAGATCAGGTGAAAACACAAATTCAAAAGCCATTTTTTTAAAGAATCAGCTTAAAGATCAATGACTGTGTGGGAAATGTGTAGCTGCCTAAGGGTTTTGTTTTGTTTTGTTTTGTTTGTACAGTTTAAATTCCATTTGGGAGGGAATGCTAATGCTGAAGCACTGCTATAGAAAAAGACAATTTTGTCTGGGTTGAGCCTCAGTTTGTTCAGTCTCTCACTTAATCCAAACTATGATTCAAGTAGGAAGGAGAATTCCAACAAGTCTAATGCAAACTGGTGGGCCCCCCTTTTAGCTCACTTATTCACATTCATTAACAACACTGGGCAAATCCCACATTCGTGGTTAGAGGCAATAGTGATATCTATCTATAAGAAGCGGGATAAGAACAAACCCTCAAATTATAGACCAATTAACCTTCTCTCTATAGTGGGTAAGCTTTATGCCAGATACTTAAACGACAGACTAAGCTCATGGATTGAGTTAGAGAACAGTTTAGGGCATGAAGAGGCTGGCTTCCAAAAGAATCGCTCCACCCTTGACTATTGTATAGTTTTAAACCACCTTGCAGAAAAGTATATGGGCCCTTGCAGAAATGGCGTGTTTGCAGCTTCTCGTATAGACTTAAAGTCTGCCTTTGATTCAGTTCTCAGAAGAAATTTATGAAAAAAAACTTTATTTTCCCTCAATTTATAAAAGGCTTTTATACCTTGTTAGAAGCCTCTGTCAACAGTCTACAATTAGGGTAAGATGTGGAGTGGATGGAAATTTGTCAAATCTCATTTGGGTGGAGAGAGGGGTTTGCCAAGGTTGCATATTGCGCCCACACTATTCAACTTGTATCTTAACAACCTCTCTAAAAGTTGTTTAGCACCTGAATATCACTCCCCAAAACTGGCTAAAGTCAATGTACTCCTGCTACTATAGGCAGATGATGCAGTTTTCATGTCACTCTTGGAAATTGGTCTTAAATGAATCATACGTGTCTTTTTGAGCTATTGCAGGAAAAACTCACTAAAGATCAGTTTTGACAAAACCAAAATAATGGTCTTCTTTAGACATAGTAAAACCAAATATTGGGTTATTGAGGGCCTGGGAATTACTTTTTCACACTCCCTCTCCTGGTCCTACCACAGAGAATCAGCAGTACAGGTGACCAATAACATAAGTAAACTACTTGGACGATTTCACTATGTCCAGAGTGGGGAGCTGATTCCTGCAGCCCTAGAGATATTAAAGTATAAAATCCTTGTGCAGCTGTTGCATGGTATCGCTGTTTGGATTAAGGGTTTTAACCCCTCCCTTGAAAGTGTTTTATCAAATATGTTGCAATCCTTATTTGCCATGCCAAGATGCGCCTCTTCAGCTGGTATGCGGCTCGAAGCTGGTATGCCCTTAGTAGAATGTCAAGTATGGCTACATGCATTTCATTATTGGTTAAAGGTGGTTTATGCCCCAATAACCTGTAGCTACCTATACTATTTGCAGAAAGATGTCTTTGCCAGCTCATGGCATAAGGGATTTACAGAAAAACTACATCTCTTAGGCTTCTCTATGGACTTCCTACTGAGACAGCCTCAAGGTAGCATTAAGCCAATACTTATTCAACGTATTAAAGATATAGACCTTCAGTACTCTCTAACTTGTGCAGACAGGACTTGTTCACTACTGTGTTTTGGCCTAAAATTTTAACTTCCCCAAGCTAGCTAACTACTTATACCAAATTATAGCACCGAGATATTGCTTTGCCTTTTCAAGGGCTAGATTTAACTGTTTCCCTTCAGCCTTTTTATAAGACTGTTTTAATACCACCCCATATGGTGAAAGGATTTGTCCCTGTGGGAAAGAAATTATTGAGACCTTGGTGCATATCATTTTAGAATATAGCCTATAAAGGATTGAACATATTCGATATCTTAGTTCAGTGATGAATAAATGTACTGATCTACCTCCCACAGGCTATCTGAAGTTTCTGTTGTCTGGACAGAACCAAATAATAACACAGTTAGTGGCTAAGTTTTTATTTTCAGCTATGAGAACTCGCAAAACGCTATAACAAGGTTTTATACTATACTACATTTTTATTTTATGTATTTTATCTCTGTATAATCAGGTCTATAACCGCATAATAAAACTTTATTTTACTTACAAGTAGGAAGGAGAAGTAGAGATGGGTACCATCTGCATAGTTGTAAGACCCAACCCTTAAATTCCAGATGAACTCCCATGGCTGCTTAATGTAAACATTTTAAAAAGCTCTGTGATCTGGGGGTCTGAACCACATGTTCCCCAGCGCCACTTTCTAAAAGTATTTATCTGGATTGAATCAGAATCACTGTAAAATGGTTCCCCCATATCTGATGTCAACTAAATGGCCCAGATTGAGACTATGACTGAAACAATGGATTCCTTCTGTCCATTTCCAAATGAGGCCTAAACCCAGACTGGAGTGAATCCAAAATAATTTTTTCAACAGATTTCTTCTTTCTCTCTCAGCTATTACATGAGTCCAGTGAACAAACAGCTTCAATTTGGCAAAAAATCACCTATATCATCTTTTCGAACACAATGAGAATTGTATATCACAACTGGGCAATTGCCTACCGCAGTCAATTTCTCAGAATCACCCCTCCTTGCAGAGTTTTTCAGAATGGATAGAACCAATTTTCCTTGTAAAATAGTCTACAAAACACATTACAGTCCATTTCTGAGGGCTTTTCTTCTATATTCTAAGGTTTGATGGTTCCTTGACTATCTGGGAAAAAAGTACATTGGAAAAAAAACATGTGCTGATGCAATGGAAACAGCAAACAGTAGTTTCTTTATTGCTCTCGCCTCAGATAAGACCCTTAAAAGGCCTTTGACCTGTGTTTAAGTAGACTTGTCTGGAACATTTCTTTCCTGTACCTCTGCCTCCTTAAACTCAAGTATTTCACTGTCCTGAGCTTGTCAGAAACAACATATGCGTAGCTGGGATTGACAATTAGCCCGGTATTCATCTGTGAATCTCTTTGCTTGTCTTGGACACAACCACATAATGTAGATTAATCTAAAAATGCTTTTTCTGACCAACACATTCCCCATTCCATTGTAATTTCATGAATTGGGAAATTTGCCCTAACTTGCCAAGGGTTTGATTTTGCTGTTGTTGATGTACAAAATTGCATGTGTTTCGCTGGCTAGATTATTTCCATTAGTGCTGAACTGTTGAATGCTGAATTCAGTGCCAGCAGAAATAGTTTACACTATTTGTTAGTAGTTGTTGGTGCTTTGCTGTGCTATTTGTCAGCTAATTTTCAAGGACATTTAGTTAAAAGGTGATTTTGGTGTGTGTTTATGTCAAGCAGATTCTCTATTTCAAGCTAGTACCATCTGCCCCAGCAAATTTAATGGATGCCAGATACTATCGAGCTATGGTCCGTTCCCAAGGCTGAGGAAACTTGCACTACTTGGAAATTTATTTTTCAGAAAGCTGAATTAAGCAGCATGCTGAGCCTATCCATAACTGAGCAGTGGTAAGATGCCACTGCTCATGTAGAGATTTCATATATCATTGTATTCCTTCTTCCAGACAGTAAATTTTCAAGCTCTACAACAGGGCAATAGTTTTGCAAAACTGCGAGATGAAGATGAAAGGTGGATGTCACCCAAATAATATTTATAATTTATATTTTTCTCCAGGAAAGGCTTTAGAAGATTCTAGACATCATAACCATCCGTCTGTTTCAAGCTCTTACATTGTTAAATAGATTTATCCATATTGAGTGTTTTTGCTTACCTGTGTTTGCAATATAAAGCAGTGAAAGACAAAACTGAACTCACTGATTAATTACTGTGGTTGCTTAAGAAACTAAATCAAGGCCTAGAAAAGAGTTCATTGTACCCCAGGGAATAATTTGTATGTGACTGATGGTAAAAATGTGAGGAAAGCAGCATATCATGTAGTCACAGAGCTGCTAGAGAAGAGACAAGGTTTGTAAGCAGACAATAACACACGCCCTTTGAGTTTTTAATATTTTGATCAATTCAACATTTTGAAAAACAAAACAGGAAAAGCCTTATATATTTTGTGTTTTGGTGTTATCATTTCTAACGCCATACCCATTATCCTGTTTTCTGAAGTCATTAGTAGTTGTTTTGTTAAAAAAGTCGTTCTCAAACAAAATAGTCAGCTCAACTGATTATTGGCACTGAGGAAAAATTACTTTGTTTTAGTGTTTGGCAAAGGCTTCAGAGCAAGACATTTCTGCTGATACTAGTCTGAATTTACTTTATTTGCACTTTATCAATTTCTGGAGGAGTGTGTGTGTGTGTGTTTGTTTCTTTTTTTAAAATGCTCACTACTCTCCTTAGAAATGAGAAAAGAAGCAATGGAATGACACCAGTAATCATGTATTAGTTGTCCAGATTTTTTGAATATGTTGTGCTATCTCATGCATAAAACTGTGCCAAAGAATATGGTATAAACATTTATCTTAAGCTCCACAAATGGATTCAGAAGGAACTAGCACGATCAAACCATCCTTCATAATATTTGGCTTATTGATGGTGAATAGAACCATCATATAACTTAAGCTGTTTTGCAGCATTTCCACAAAAATGTAGTCTCTCTGTGCTTGCAGAAATATTCTAATAGTTGAAATGTTAGACTGGCGCTTGGAAGATTTTCATACCAGTCCCCACAGAGCCATGAAATATATTGGGTGACTTTGACTCAGTCACTGTCTCTCAGTCAGACCAACCCCACAGAGTTCTTATGAAGATGACGTGTGGAAGGAGAGAGACATTTTTGTGACTACCAGCAGAAAGATGGGATATAATTGTAATTAACAATAACAGATAATGAAACCAAATGAAACTCAGTTTTCAATAGGTGCACAAACAGCTTTACTAATCCGCCAGAAATGATGTTCTGGCTGCCTGTATCTGTTTCTAAGGATGTTTGATCCATCCCCTTGAGGTTTGCACATTGCTGGTAGCCTCTAACCAGTATATCACATCATAAGCCACTATTAAACACAATTAAAATGTTTTCTTTTCTGCGCTTCTAAATAATGCATTCTGCAAACTAACATTGTATACTAGATCTGCATCTGGAGATTGATCCTTCAATTAAATATTTTTGTGTATAGAATCAGAAAAGAAAAATGTACCCAATATTAAACAATTTACAAAATTAATTAATAGGTTACTTTAGTCCTGTGTAGGCATCTTGCAAACATATCCCTGGATCTGGGAGGGCTGCACTTGGTACCATGACCATCAACACAAATTTGTTTTAAAAATTGATGGGTTTTTTTTAAACAGACCCTTGTGGCCATTTTAAAAAATGTTTGGGATGTGGAGGGTATCAGGAATGCACAAAACAGCAATTTTCTCTAAGGAATCTAGAGGGGATTTTAAAGGCATTTTTAAAAATGGAGGGTGTATAGGGCTTCTGGGAGAATTAGAGGTGCTGTTTTGCTGTATCTGGGTACCCAATCAAATGGCGCTCTCTCCAATATTTCTCATAAATTAAGATTTCATTCTGAATACATCTGATTCTACATCATATCAGGATGCTAAGCAGAATCAGATTTGTTTAGAAGTTGGATGGGAGAATGTCAGGGAAATCCAAGGAATCCTTGTGAAAGTCTGCAGAATCATTGCCCATCTTAATAATAATGGACTATATGGATCAATGGTATAACTATACAAGGCAGCTTCTTCCCAGGAATAAGATTGCAATTCACTTTAGGTTTTCATTATTTACAATATATAGAGGAGTCAGGAATGTGTTCTCTTTCCCTTCTCCCTCCAGCACAATACATGTCATGTTGATGGGAAAGCTCCAGCATGAAAGGGTAGTTGCATTAGGCTGAATACTTTTTTTTGTCTGTGAGACTATGTCTGTTCGTGTTTTTTAAAATGTGAAACCTGTATCTTAATGCAAGAGAGAAGAAGAATACAATGAAAACATGTGTTAGATAAAAAATACTGGAAGTCGAAGCAAATGCTTCTCTTGTATAAAATAGATGTGTTCCCTAAGGGATGTATCGTTCTGTCAAGCTTGATTTCACTCAGATTCTCATTTGTCCAATGCTAAGTTTGTTCTGTACCACTTCCAACTGAGATCCCAGTTTTTAAGCCCCCACAAAAATGTCTGTGTATTTTAATGTTTATTTAAAACACAATTAACACATTTTACAAGCAATTTTCCAATCAGTAAATGATTTCTGATTTTTTCATAAAAACATTTTGTCTGAAATCTAGATGGCACAACTGTGTAAATGGTAATGGTTACATCAGCTTGCACCTTTAATTGTCATATTAATTAATTTTTAAAAATATTATCTACCCTCCTCATGTTCTGAGACTTCCTAGAGCTCTCTTTTGCCCCAGGGAAGCCTTTGGGAGCCATGGGACGGAAGGGAAAAACTGTAAATTTGGAACATCACTGGTAGAGAAAAGACTGCTGGCAGATTTTCCAGTTTTAAAGGCTTCTTCTCTCCCAGAACTTCCAAAGGTTTCCTTGGGACAGGGGTCTCAAACTTGCGGCCCTCAGGATGATAGTTTGTGGGCCCTGCCTTAATATGAAAGTTTAATGTTAGTGTGGCCCGCGAGCTTGATATGTATAGCACTTGACAGTGTTGTGTGCAGAGCTGAATGAACCTACCAAATATGGCTCTCGGGGACGGAACATCAGCTGGGCTTGATGCAAGCAGAGATACATTTCTCAATGAGTGAAAGTTACAGCAGCATTGCCATGGAGTGTTTTCTTCCATGCCTGGCTGGCTGCCTCATTTCTATTGGGCATGCATGGACATTCGTCCCAGTGTGCTGCGCTCATAACACTTCAAAAAAAGTTTTTTTAAGTTGTTGCCCAGTGGGACTGCAAGTATACTCTGTCCTGAAACGAAAGGTCAGTTTAGCAACATCAGCCTTTCTGCCAACACCATGGTGGAGCACATTTCTGACCTGTCAAGTGACATTTATGACCAACTGTGTGAGAAAGCCCAATGTTTCGGTTTATACTCAGTCGCTCTTGATGAGACCACAGACATCACCGACATTGCCCAGCTCGCAATGTATGTCCATGGTGTTGATGACAATTTTGAAGTGATGGAGGAGTTGCTCACAGTAATTGCAATTCATGGCTCAGGAAATATTTCACCAGCTGTGTGATGCCATTGAGAATGCTGGTTTGCCATGGGAGAGGTTTGTTGGAATAACAACTGATGGAGTGCCATCAATGACAGGGAGGAAAAATGGACTGGTGGCACTTGTTTAAAAAACTGGAAGAGGAGGGTGTGGAGGAAGCCATTGCTCTGCACTGCATTATCCATCAGCAGGCCATTTGCAGCAGATGCCTGAAATTTGATAATATGAGTTCTGTCGTTGTGAAATGCATCAACCAAATCAGATCCAGGGGCTTAAAGCACTGAAGGTTCTGTGCTTTTTTAGAGGAAATGGAGTCAGAATATGGGGACATGCTCTACTTCACCCAGATACATTGGCTCAGCAGGGGAAATGTATTGAAGAGATTTTTTGAGTTGAGAGCAGAAGTGAAAGCCTTCATGGAGAAGGATGGAGTGGCTGTTCCTGTGCTAAGTGATTTCTTGTTGATATCACACATGAGCTTAATGTACTGAACAAGAAGTTACAAGGCCAGGGGCAACTTGTCAGTGCTGCCTATGAACAACGTGAGAGCATTCTCCACAAAACTTGTGTTAAGGAAAACCCAGCTCTCTCAGACAAACCTTTGCCATTTCCCAGCATGCAAGGCACTTGTGGGTGCAGGCACACCATTCAGTGGTGAGAAGTATGTTGATGTCATTTTGAAGCTACAGGAGGAATTTGATCACAGATTTGCAGACTTCAAGACACACAGAGCCACATTTTAAATTTTTGCGGACCCCTTTTCCTTTGATATGCAAGATATGCCTCCTGTGCTTCAAATGGAGCTCATTGACCTGCAGTGCAACTCTGAACTCAAAGCGAAGTTCAGGGATGTGAGTGGAAAAGCAGACAAGCTTGGGCAATTTTTGAGAGAATTTGACCCCCAGCTTCCCTGAGCTTTCCCAAATGTTCGAGTGAACCTTGTGCCTTTTTGGAAGCACATACTTGTGCGAAAAGCTCTTCTCCACCTTGAACTTAAATAAGTCCAAGTACAAGTCCAGACTTACTGATAATCTTCTTCAAGCCATACTGCTTGAAGATGATCAACTGCTTCCTCCATCAAGCCAAATGTGGCTCGGCTATGCAAGAGGAAGCACTGCCAGGTCTCTAGCAGCAAGGAATAAGCAAGATGAGCCATGTTCAGAAGAACAGTTCAAGTTCTTCAATGTTCCATTCATGTTCATGACAATTCGTGTTTAGAAGACGATTAAAGGTTAAAGAACTGTTAATACAGACATTTGAATCTGAATACAGCAGATATAGAAGACTGAAGAAACTCCATATAGTCACTCACTAGAGAATTATTATTATTATTATTATTATTATTATTATTATTATTATTATTATTATTATTATTATTATTATTATTATTATTATTATTATTATTATTATTATTAATTATGGATTTTAAATTTATTTTCTTATTAATTCTTAATTTGTTTATTTTGTATCTTATTTTGTGTTAAAAAATAAAAATAAAGAGATTTGAGAAGACTGGAATTTTTATAACAAAGCTTTTCTTTTGGAAAACCTGATGCAGCCCAGCCTCATCCAGCCTCTGTTTCCAGACCTCTGCCTTAGGACAAACATGAGCCCTAGGGGCCTATGGACCTGAAGAGGGGGATAGGAAGTTTTAAATTTAATTAAAATTAAATATGCAATAATCTCATTACTATTTGGTTGCATGAGCAGATTATTGAACTACATCACAAATTTAGGATATGCACAGATTTCAGTGGCAAACTGTATTCTCCTTCATGAATAGGCTTTGAAAGTATGATTTTAGCAAGTTCTGCCTAAATGTGAACCTTATAAAACGTTGTCAATATTGCTCTTAGATGCCTCTTTTCATTTAGCAGTCTGAACTGGAAGCTTGAATAAACCAGAAATGTACACCCAACTGAAGAGTAATCGTGAATCAAGCTTATATTGAGTGCATCCAGAATGTGGATCCTGAGGGATGTAAGACAATAATTTAGTGTGTGTATTGATCAAGCTTTAGGTCAATGATTCTTTAAATTGGGGGGGGGGGTGTCATGGGCCCCTTGGGGGATCTGATGAATGCCATGGAAAAATGCTTGCTCACAAAAACATAATTTTGTTTGTGTACAATTTATTT
This sequence comes from Pogona vitticeps, assembly GCF_051106095.1. NCBI lineage: Eukaryota > Metazoa > Chordata > Lepidosauria > Squamata > Agamidae > Pogona > Pogona vitticeps. The sequence goes on along the minus strand of NC_135788.1, from coordinate 41,515,301 downwards.
CATGCAAAAAAAGGGAGAGATTGAGACAGGCAGAAAAAATTAAAGACCCTTCTTGTGCCTAATTCACAGTCACCTAGAAACCTATCCATGAATACCCTAGGGGGGTCTATTGGGGATAGATCAGGAATCTCTACTTTAAGTAAATGACTAAATCTGGTGATGCCTGATTCTGTAGTCCTAGATTAGAAAGTGTGATCTTGACTATTGAATAACTTAAACTGATACACCAATAAAGGTCAGGTGCTGAAATTTCATCTTTGGTTGGAAGAGCTAGGGGAAATGTATTTTATTGCAACATGCTTTTGTAGTGTCCAACATGCTTTTGAATATTTAAGAGGAAAGGAGAGTATCTCTTGTGATCATAAATTGCGCTAGGATCTCCTTCACATTGCAGCTGAACATCTCTTAAAATGCAATGAGAAAAGCAGCAGATTGACAGACTTTAGATGGATTTGTTGATATAATTTCAGGCTGCCTGAATTATCTTTCTGTGACAAGCTCTCTTGCAAAAGCTTTGAGAGGAAACTGATTCTTTGTCGATAGGACTCAGTTTAGCTGCAGTGTAGCAGATTCTGCTTTGTTTCTGGGATTCCTTGGACAAAACTGAATGATCACCGATGAAGAACCAACCAGACCAAGGCTACATTGCCAGTGTAAGCTAGTGACATATTCAGGTTTGACACTTCTCTGTGGAATCCTAACTGTGCTTTCTAAAACAAGCAAGCAGTGGAAAAGCTCAGGAGACTTTCTTCTATTCATTTTTGTAATAGTTTTCATGCCACGGGAGACTTAAGAAGATTTGTACTGCCAGCTTTCTTTTCATTAGCAGGGACTGCAATGCTGTCAGGTAAGTTAATGTGTGGAGGATGATAAAGAAGAAAAAGTGTGAGAATTGTGAAATCTTTGAAGTTTCCCATTAATTTTTGTTTTTTAAGACTGATTTCATCCGTTGAACATTGGCCAAAATAAAACAAGTGTGTAAAAAGAAGAGAGATTTTTCAGTAGTGTGAGCTGTTACCAGCATTTAACCCATCTTTTTTTTACCCAATACTATACTTGCTTGACTTTGGCAGAAAGATGGTAAAATTCTCAGTATTCGTGTGGCAAGGATTCTCAGCATAGTTACAATTGTTACATCAGAATTCAACAGCATTTAATCATTTCTTTGTGTTTGCCTTTGCAAGCCTTTAAGAATTTGCTTTGTATGCATAGACCTTTTATAGCATGCCTATACCTGTTGTACCTGTTGTACTTAAGTTATTGTTAGATTATTGGGGGGGCATGAGCAGTTTGTTGGAACTATATATTTTTTTCAACCAATCAAATTAGTTTGAAAAGCAAACTATACTTTGCCATGTAAACATAGTTTTAACATGTTTAACATGCTCTTTAAAATTCTTCCACACACATTTTTACCCTTTAGGGATAAAAACAGCTTGGTGGCATAGTAGAGTTGAATTCATCCATTGCTATGTCCCTTCTCTGTAGCTTCATTGTTTGCCATTTAATGTTATATAATAGTTTATCTTTTTAACAGGTTTTATTTAAAGGTTACATTTCCTTAAAACTAAGAGCAACATGGTTGCATGACGATACACTCTTTTGTTATGTGCTCGGATTTGGCTGGTTCTGTACCACTGCAACTGGTTGACATAATATAAATTCTACATGTTTGCACAATACCTAGTAAAGGTTCAGTGTTTTAGGAAAATTCAGCTCATCTAAATGGGACTTTAGCCTGAAAAAAATAATTAAGAAAGGTATCTTGTGTACTTGAATGAGCAGTAACTGTGTACATTGTATTTGAAATTGGAAATACTATAACACAGACAAACATTGATGAATGTGACTGCTGCTGCTTGTTTTAGAAAGAGGATTGTCATGGGGAATATGTTTTTCAACAATCAGACATCTCTTCACAGACTCCTTCCAGACTGACAAAAGCATGGCCAACAAAAGAATTCTACTCTTTCCTTATTTTCCTTGTGGTATTCGTTGGCAGGGATACATTGTTAAGTAAGGCTTTCAATCTACAGATAGCAATTTGCTGTATATTCTTTTTGCTTTTTACGTACCTTTGGGACTGCAGAATTTAGGGGGGGGGAGAGACACTGTAGACTTTGCCAACCGCAAGAAAACTAAAGATCACCAGGTAGTTACAGCAATTCTGTCCCAGCAGGAGTACCGAAAAGAATCACCCTGACCCCAAATGGGTATCTGTGTCTATTCATTGCTTTGCTATTGACAACTGGATCTCCTTCTTCTGCCTTTCTGTTGACTTGCCTTCCCTTTTATACTTTGTAGTTTGGAAGCAGGTGGCAGGACCTGTGCCTCACATCTTTTAGTAATGCAAACTGCTTTGGGAGACATTTAGATTTAGGAGTATGTTGAATTTTGGGGTTTCATTGAAACCAGCAGATGTTAGACTTTACTTAAATGCCTTTATTTCCTATGGAAACTGTTCAACTAATTTATCTTGAGTTTAGCCCAAAATGGCATACAGTTTGTATGTATAGGTGCACATTTAGATTTTTTTAAATAGCTGCACATTTAGAAATTTTGATTAGCATTTAAATAGAATATATTTTACTGTGGAAGATTGTGACCATATTTCTATGCCACAGAAATGCTAACTGGAAAAGCCACACCCTCAACATTCTTATACATCTTCATTTTTAACTTGGACTGGAATATCCTTTAAGTAGAATGTTCTCCGGAAGTGTTTCTAATAGAGAACACAGGAGTTGGAAGCATAGCTTCCTTAAACCTAACATAAATGTTAATAACTTAATAAAGCTATTTAACTTTTGTACAGAAGAAGACTGCATGTAAAATACTAGGACCTTGAACAGCAAGTTAAATCTATAGTACAGTAGTTTAAAGAGAAACCACCTTTCTTTTGCACTGCAGAAAGACTTTCAGAAGAGCACCAGAGTGGGTGGTCTATCTTGTTTAATGTGCAAATATATAATATTCTGACTTTCATTTAGAGTAATTATCAGAGTTTGAAGATATCAAGATTAAATCAAAAGTGATGTATAATCAATATTGTAAAACTAGACCAATGGTTATTACTTGGATTATGTCTTACAATGAATGACTTTGATTTGTCTTTCATTGTTACTTAGTACCACCTTCTGAGTAAAACACCAAAATGTGGTATGTACATAAATAAATAAATAAATGATAATGTCAATAGTAACAATAATAAGATTGTCAGATGGCTGTCTATATGATCTAATTTATGGTAGTATGTTGAAGCAAATAAATGTAAAATGTTTATTTTATTTCAGAAGCATGAGATTGAACAAGAGTTAATATCTAGATTCTAAATGTATGCATAGCTGAAAGACTGCAATTGTATATAGTATACAAAAAATCTAATTAAAAAAAATTCTTAAAAAAACACCAACACATAAGTATTCCCCCCCACACACACACAATCTAGAAGTCAACCTGTTGATGTACAGGGGCTTACACAGTCCTGGAGAGTGGAACATCTTGCTTTCATCTTTCTTTTGGCAGACACTGTTCCCATGTGTCTACTGTAAAAAAATGTTGATCCCAACTTTTTTTCTGCTCTTTAACTACTTACTGGTTATCTTATGATTATTTTCATTTGTGACCTCCTGTTTTATCATGTTTCAATGGAAAATTTTATAACTCTGCCTGATTGTATGAAACTTCAATTATATGTATGTATTTTATATTGATTTGGTTTTACTGGTCTTTGACAGTAAGTAAGTAAGTAAGTAAGTAAGTAAGTAAGTAAGTAAGTAAGTAAGTAAGTAAGTAAGTAAATAAATAAATAAATAAATAAATAAATAAATAAATAAATAAATAAATAAAAATTCATGACCTCCTGAACTTGCTCTGCAGTCTTTGCTTAGGGACTTTGTCAAACACTCCAGATATCTGTGTGTACCTCCCCTTGGAAATCTGAAAAGAGTGGAGGTAGGTCAACTATGCCTATTCTCTAGCCATGTTCCTTTTCTCCCTTCTTTATGTTCTGAATTATATACAGCCACCTCTTCATCTTTTTTTCTTATTAAGGTTAGATTACAGAAGGACCTTGATTCTGAACACACTAATTCAGCTCAGAATATGAATATACTAGTTTAATTTACACAGAAGCTGCTTTCCCTCAAGCAGCTGTTTTTAGTTAAACAATGGCATGGGGATGGGGAGTTTTTAATTAAGTACCAGTGAGATTAAAAAACAACACCCTACTGTTCTAGTTTGAAACAATTGCTACACTTTCCCTTAATCATTATCTTCTAAAATGTGTGGTTTTAATTGAGTAATCTTGAATGTTTGCTGGAAATAAGATACCAAAATGCCATTATTTAAAATAAAAATACTTTATCTAGGCTTCTTGATGAACACAGACAAATAACAATTTCTGTATTAGTATTTCATGATTATTATAATATTAATTGCATTATGCAAGAATTTACTAAAATTAAATCAAAATACAGTGGTGCCTCGCATAGCGATCGCTCCATTTTATGATGAAATCGCTTTGTGATGGACTTTTTGCCATTGCAAGAGTGATCACTTTGCGATGGCCCCTATGGGGAAAATTCGCTTTGCCATGATAGCGGGGAAGCGATAATCGGAAAGCACCCATTTTTGGGATGATCGCGGGGAAGCGCTTCCCCGTGATCATCCCAAAGCCCCTGCTGATCAGCTGTGTGAAAATGCGGGCTTTGGGATGATCGTGGGGAAGCGCTTTCCCGCGATCATCCCAAAGCCCCGCCGGTCAGCTGTGCTTCATCTCTCTCTCTCTTTCTCTCCAACCCTCGCAGCTCCAGCCTCGGCAGGGAGACTGACAGCCTCGGCAGGGAGACTGAGGCACTGTCGCGCCACCCTGGCCGAGAAAGACCCTCTGCACCTGCAGCAACCTTAGGCCCAGGCTTAAGGTTGTTGCAGGTGCAGAGGGTCTTTCTTGTCCAGGGTGGCGGTGGCGGTGCCTCAGTGTCCCTGCCAAGGCTGGCGCTGCGAGGGATGGAGAGAGAGAGAGAGAGAGAGAGAGAGAGAGAGAGAGAGGAAGCACAGCTGATCAGCGGGGCTTTGGGATGATCGCAGGGAAGCGATCATCGCAAAGCCCCACCGATCAGCTGGCCAAAAATGGGGGCTTTGCGATGATTGCTTCCCCCGCGATCATTGCAAAGCCCTCATTTTCGCACAGCTGATCGGCAGTTCCAAAATGGCGGCTGCTGTTTTGCCTCTCTTTAGAGGCACCCAAAATGGCCACTGCTATGGAGGAATTTTGCTTAAGATTAGTTTCTAAGCCAATAGGAACGTATTAAACGCATTTTAATATGTTCCTATGGGCTTTTTAAAATCGCTTAGTGATTGAATCACTTAGCGACTTTTTCCACTAAGTGAGGCACCACTGTATAGCATATTCTGTATGATATGCTCACTAGTGATTTCCCCCACTAGTGTTGCTGTTGTTATTTTGAGAAGCCAGTTCCAACTGTTTCATCTGTATTTGAAACTCCATTTCTCTTTCTCTTAATTCCATTTCTTTTTGGCTTAATTCTAATTGTCTGGCTTCAGCTCTCTCCTTTTCTCTAATTTCTAATTCCTTGAATTATAATTTGTGAGCTTTTTCCTCAGCTCTGAGCTGTAATTCCTGAGCTTTTTTCTCAACCCTAGCTTTTTCTTTAGCCTTTTCTCTCTCAATTTCTTGCTCATTTTTTCCAATTCTACTTGGTTTTTCAGAGCTTGTTGTTGTTGTTGTTGTTTAGTCGTTTAGTCGTGTCCGACTCTTCTTGACCCCATGGACCAGAGCACACCAGGCCCTCCTATCTTCCACTGCCTCCCGGAGTTGTGTCAAATTCAGAGCTAGCTCTCTCAATTTAAATTCCTGTTCCAGCTTCCATTTCTCAAACTCTTGGGAGATTGGATCACTTTCACTCCCTGAGGCACCCTCTTGAGTCTCTTCCTGTTCCATAGATAATGGAACTCCATTTCCCTCCATTTCCTGCGGTAAACTTTGTACCTCTTGAGGATCAATTACCTCCATTACTCGCTTTTTACTTCTTTTAGGTGGCATATGTATGTGTATTTCTTTGGATAGGAGCTGGTTTATTTTGCAGAGATAGTCAGGCCTCTTTTTAAAATACTTTTTCCTTCTGAGATACTATGTAGCTCTCCCTTGGCAGCTAAGGATGGCTACACTTTTTCTGGCACCATGCCAGCTACGATATTCTTTGGTCTGAGACAATATTTTTTTTTTGCCTCCAGAAACAAAACAGATTCTGATTTTTTTTCCAGGCCTCTGCTCACCTCAGACCTGTTTTGACCCCGGCTTCCACTATTTCTCCACAAGTGCTCTCTTAACTTTTGGAGCCTTGGATTCTAAGCTAGCCCTCTGGGTCTATTCAAATCCTGAGGTAACCTCAAACAGAATTTTTCCCTCAGAGTCATTCCCTCTCTTTAGTACCCCCAAGATCTGCATTCAGAAGCCCTGCCGCTAAGCTTTTCCACAAAAGCTCTAGCGTGTCACCCACTTCTTCACTATAGACCTCTGAATAAAAAGCACTCTTGACTCAGAACTTTGGCTTTACTGGAATCTTTTCGTATCCTGCTGCTGGACACCACTTGTGACGTTTACCATGTGGCCCCTCCTTGTTTCACCAAACAAGGAGCTCATGTAGATACCAATTGTGACGTTCCTTCTTTTCCTCACTGCCACCAGTGGATTTCCTTTATCCACAATATATAAAGAACTTTAATCATATACTTGCCTGCTTACTACCAACATAACTTATTTATTGAAGTGTATTAAATGTAATCAGAATCACAGATGTTCTTTATTCAATGCATACAATCAAATCATTAAATGTCATATATCTTGCCACATAACCTATCTATTTATCTTGACCAGCTTATCTCTATTAGTATCAGTTCTCAGTATCTCCCTTACTCTCTCTCTCTCTGTGCAAGTTCTATATCTCTCCTTCATCTCTTCTGCCAAACCTTTTTATATCTGCTGACTCCGCCCCTCCACTCCTCTCATAGGCTTATGCAAATGAGATACTGAACATGAGTGACAGGAGTGACGTGGGTCAATCGTCACAATTCTGTATAAAATGAATTTGTTTTGAAGATAACATTGAGCAGCGTATTATAATTTTTTGTTAAGTTTTCTGTTTTTCACCCCTATAGGGATAAAATACTATCCCTTTCTCTGGAAATACATTAATGAAATGACACACATTTAAACAGATGTTAATCATTACAATGTACTGCTTCAGAAATATTCATAATTTTAACAATTATTTATAGTAACCTTGACAATTGAGTTTGTTCATTTAAAGATTGCATTTTTAAGGAATAGCATTTTGCAGATATGATCTGCTGACAGAGACACAGTCAAATGAGGAGATGGTTTAATTGGTTTTTTATTTCATTCAGCCACTTTTAAAGCTGTCAGTGAAAACAATTCCCTTTTAAAGATGTCTAAACTGAAAAACCATTCAGGAAAAATGTAAATTGATTTTATTTTTAAACTGAAACAATAGTTTATTAACTCAGAGTGTTTATATGATGCATTCAAAATTTTCTTTTTATTAAAATATCTTTATTTTTCTAGCTGCACCATAATACTTTGATTTAGATTATTGCACTGAGTAGGCAGTTGGACTCAGTGGCTTTTAGCTCTAGAATTCTATGACAGCATATTTCTAATTATAAATGATAAAGACAGCATCACTGGTAGAACATGAAATGTACTTTCAAAAACTTTATTATGCTTGGACTGGATTAGTTTGTCTAGATTAGTTGAGTTCTGTTTAATTGTTTCATAGAACTGCACATATTTAAAAAATCCATCAGACATAATATTTAATGTGGTATTTACTGCACACTGCACACTGTATAATAATATGTAGGCTGAATCCCCTAGTTAAATATTTTGAATTACAGCATATTTTCCATAACTTTTGTGTCAGTATCTAACTTCAGACAAACAAACCAGAATTCTCTTGTGTATGAAATGATATTAGCTAAATGCCTAGCAGCTGTCTCACAAGCGTGGGACTAGATAAAGCAACCAAGCTGTAAATCTGTGCAAACTGCATGAAAGGCTATATAATACAAACTGATTACTTCAGGACTTGAACTAATGTGACTGTGAATAAAAATAACCCAGCAGCAAATCCTTTTCTAATTTTAACAACCACTGATGGGGAAATCTTAACAGATGGATCATTATAAGGTATGAGTCACCAATTGTGAACTAACATTTTGCCCAAAGGGGGAGGGGCAGTTCAATTTATTAATCTCCATGAAGTAAAACTTTAAATCTCTGTGTCAAAAGCTGAACACTTAAGATATTAACTTTAATTTGGCAGAATAATTTTATAGACTACATGTAGTCTTTTGTGAAGTGGGAATCTTTTATGTTGCTTTAGCATGTTAGTGTGTATGGAACACAGCCAGATGGTGGCAAAGGGGTTCTGAGAACTCTAGTCCAAACAGAATAGGGGCAATGGTTGTTGTGGGTTTTTCGGGCTCTTTGGCTGTGTTCTGAAGGTTGTTCTTCCTAACGTTTCGCCAGTCTCTGTGGCTGGCATCTTCAGAGGACAGCACTGAATATATAGAACAGGGGCATTTTCCTAACTCTGAATTTTGGTTCACAGAAGTGTAGATGAGTATGAAGATGTATCACAATTGGGTTGAATCATCAGGTAAGCCCAGTTAAATTATTATGTTCTTTTTTTTTAAAGAGCCACATATAGTTCTCCCCTTGGAGTTAACAAAAGATGAGTTGCCCATGGTTTGTCTCCTGTGACTTCTGATTGTGATTAGGGATTATTAACATTTCAGGATGAGTTGCATATCCTGGCCAGAATCCTCTTGTGTAGTGTGTAGTGGTAATCATGCTAGGAATTCCACCCTCATTTTGCCATGGTACTTGTCACACAGCTAGCCACATTACTAGTCATGCAACCTGTCTTGCAGCTTATGTGTCAGTGGTAATGCAGTTGACATTCAGTAAAGAAGAGAAAACCACTTGCACAACTACTGTTTTCTGTTGCTTTTCCACAACAGGATATTAGCCTCTAAGAATATTTTATCAGATTGTTTAGTAGTTCATTTCTGTATTTCAGTGATATCCTTATATTACAGATCTTCCATCTATTTTAGAAAAGCCTCATGGCACAGTGGTTAAACTGCTGTAGTGCAGCCAAAACTGTGCTCACAACCAGGGGTTCAATCGCAGGTAGCCGGCTCAAAGTTGACTCAGCCTTCTATCCTTCCGAGGTCGGTAAAATGAGTACCCAGCTTGCTGGGGTGGGGCAATGTGTAGCCTGCATAATTCACTTGTAACCGCCCAGAGAGTGCCTGAAGCACTATGAGGCGGTATATAAGCAGCACGCTTTGCTTTGCTTTACTAGCAGTGTTCATGTGGCACGTCCACTAGGGTTAATTTGTAAATATTGGGAGGGTTGAGTGTGCTGTGTGTTGGGAGTGGCGAGGGGTAAATAGAGTTCCACATGTTCTAGAAGTGATACATTCTGCTTGAAGGATTGATTCATAGGGTATGTGTGTAACCACATAAGTCACTGAAGACGCAAATGGCAAATGGCACAGCAGCATGGAGCACCTTCTAGCAGCTTAGACTAGAACACTGGCTACAATCCTACCTGGATAAAGATATCTTGTTTTCAGTGAATCATGCCCTATGGTGAATCATGAATCTATCAGTGAATCATGATTCTATCAGCTTAGACCAGTGATTCCAGACCTTGCATCCCCAGATGTTCTTGGACTGCAGCCCCCAAAATATCCTGCCCAGCATGGTTAGAGATGAAGGCTTATGGGCATTTTAGTTCAAGAACATCTGGAAACCCAAGGTTGGGAAACACTGACTACTGAAGTAAGTTACATATCATACTACCTTTGAAGATGGAGCCGGAATTTCAGCTAGTACAAAATATGGCAGCAAGTCTGAAAGTAGATAATTGGATTATGCTTTATCAGTATTGAGTCACATTCCCTAGATTCTAGTCTGAACTGATAGTTTTAAGTTACAAAGGTTTTCATATCTGGGTTCAAGCGATGGTTGTCTATTAGAGTGAGTTGGGCACTAATAGCCTTAGAACTGCAGAACGGGAAGGGATCTTATGGATCATCAAGTCCAGACCCTTAAAAGGAGACTCAGTGGGGAATTAAAGTCCCAACCTCTGGCAGAGACCAAAATCACTGAGCTATCTAGCAGTTCAGATCCACCCACAACTGGTCTATTCCTGCCTGCTCCCCCCCTCCCCGAAATAGAGTTTCGGGCTGCTTCCTGTTACATGCATGCATGCATGCATGCATAAAGTATGTGTATATATACATATATAAAGTCTGTGCAGTAGCAGATGGTAGTGTGTATCCTTCCCTGAGAAGTTGGTTGGCCAGAGCTGTAACTAGTGTGCGGACTTTAAACTGGGGTACTTTAATTTAAAGGGCACAAAAAATTTGTTGCTGGAAGTGCACAAATACACTCAATGATTTCTCAGTCATCCAGGTGATGTTATCTGAAAGTTGAGTCATGGCAACTGGACTTCTTTCTTGTTAGGCTGAAACGTTTTGCTACTTATCCAGGCTGAAGACTGAAGAAGCTGCTTGGATGAGTAACAAAGTGTTTCAACCTAACAAGAATGAAGTTCAGTTGCCATGACTCAACTTCCAGACACTCAGTGATTATTACTGTTGGAAGGCCACAAATGCACCCAAGCCACCAACACTTCAGATTTATTTATTTATTTATTTATTTATTTATTTATTTATTTATTTATATCCCGCCTATCTGGTCAAGCGAGGACCACTCTAGACGGCTAACAACCTTAAAAATAATACAGTAAACAATGTAAATAAACAGTTCTAAATCATAAAAACACTACATTACGATGCCAAAACACAAAACATAGAACAGTAAAGAAGGAAAGAAAGAGGTCATGAGTTATGTGATGGAAAGGCCTGCCGAAACATCCAAGTTTTTAATTGCTTCTTAAAAGTACCCAGCGAGGGAGCCCCGCGAATCTCAGGAGGTAAGTTGTTCCAGAGGCGAGGAGCCACCGCCGAGAAGGCCCGGTTTCTTGTCTTTTCCTTCCGGGCCTGCCTCGGTGTTAGGCTCCTCAGCCTCATCTCCTGGCTCGCACGAGTGACACAGGTAGATCTTTGTGGGAGTAGGCGGTCCACCAAGTATCGAGGCCCTAAACCGTTTAGGGCTTTATAGGTAAGCATCAACACTTTGAAGTTGATGCGGAATCGGATGGGCAGCCAATGCAATGCGGTCAGAGTGGATGAAATATATTGGTGTTTTTTCACACCACTAATTAATCTGGCCGCCGCATTCTGCACCACCTGTAATTTCCGCAGCAGCCTCAAAGGTAGCCCCACGTGGAGCGCATTGCAGTGGTCTAATCTCGAGTTTACGAGCGCATGCACCAAGGTAGTGAGCGCCCCCACATCAAGGTAGGACCGCAGCTGGGCTATCCGCCTGAGTTGAAAAGAGGCGGTGCGGACCACCGACGCCACTTGGGATTCCATAGTGAGCGCCGGGTCCAGATGGATCCCCAAGCTGCGGACCCCGTCCCTGGTGGGAAGAGTCACCCCCCAAAAAGTGAGGGAGTTTCCCAAACCCCCAACTGTGGGGGCGCCCACCCTCAGCACCTCCGTCTTGTCTGGGTTCAGCCTCAGCCCGTTCTCCTGCATCCATTGCAGTACAGTCCCCAGGCAGCGCTGAAGGGACAGGACGGCATCTCCTGCGGTAGGTGGAAAAGAGATGTAGAGCTGAGTGTCATCAGCGTACTGGTGACACCGGGCTCCACACCCCCTGAATAAATAAATAAATAAAATTTATTTATTATATTTTAACCCCATCTTTCTCCTTAAAAAGGAGAAAATGATCTAAGATGGCTTACATCATTGAAAGACAATGTTTCTTTGCTCAAAATAATGAGTATACGGCAGTGGCTTACATCATTAAAAGACAATATTTAAAACTAAGAACAATGAGTATAAAAAGGCTGCTTGCATCATTAAAAGACAATATTAAAGCTAAAAACAATTATACAAATATTAAAAAGGAACAAATACCACTCTGAGAAATGGTGAACACAAGTAGTATTAAAAATCCAGTCAAAGCAATAATGCATAGCAATGCATCTTAGAAATCACACTCAGGTAGCTAGTTACTGAGGGAAAACTTACCTGGAGAGAATTTTTGCCTGCTTGCTGAAAGACAGCAAAGATAAGGCCAGTCTGGCTCCTGTAGGAGGGAGTTCCAAAGTCTGGGAGCAGCAACAGAGAAGGTTTCTCTCCTGTGTCCTCATCCGACACATCTGTAAAGGTGGAGGGACCCAGAGAAAGGCCTCTCCTGATGATCTTAACACCTGTGCCGGCTCCTGCCACTTCTTCCTGAGCAGAAATAGGCTTAAAACAGAAGTGCTCAACACAGAACCAATTCAGCTGCCATGTACAGGCTTTCCTTCCTGCTTTGCCATTCTTTCCACTTTCTGCTCTCCCCTCACAAAAATGATTTACCACTTATGCTACTAATTTACAATTGATACCAGTTTATGGGTTGGTATTACAGTATGTGGTGAATTAGTATATATGTATATGATATATATAAATTCAACACATATATTGGTATCATACATAAATGGACCCTAGAAAGTAGCTGTACTCGAGTCATCCAGTCCACCCTGTGCTGATGGAGAAATCCATAGATCAAGTAGAGGCTACATGCGATTAGTTTTCACACATTTACTATTATCCAATTGGTGCTGCATGACATGAAAAAGCATCACATTTTTCAGACACACCCTATAATTCCTCCTTATCTGGCCACGTATAGTCATTAGTATTACTATGCTGTGGTGAAGATTAGGACTTAATGTGATGGTCAGTGGACAGCTCACTGAGCTGGAGCCCCTGATAGAGAGCCATGGGTCCTGAGTTTGCTTTCCCACTGTGGCTCTTGGGAGAAGAGCCAGCCTGTGTAGGTGTGGGCAAGCTGCACAGGCCCAGAGCACCCCCAGAAGAGAGAATGGTAAACTATTTCTAAGTACTCCATACTTAGAAAACCCTGGAAGAGGTTGTTATAAGTTGGAATCAACAACACACATTTATTAATACATAATGATGAAATTAATGACAGATTTTGTAATCTTATAACTATGTTTATTATTTCTGGAATTGAAGTCTGTCTGTTCTGACAAAACCTCAACAAAGCTTGACACGCACATTTGCATTTAAATGTGCTACATATAGATATTTAATGGGCTTAGTTCTTTTGTCCAGATCTAGTTCCCTTGATTACCTTAATAGCTAGTAATTCTAATATATCCTGCTGCAGTGTTCCTTAGCAACAAAGAATTACAAAAATAGTCGCTTAAAATAGAAATCATAGACAGGTTTTTTTCTAATTAGTTTAATCCATATTCAGGCCTTCTTTAATGTACATGTCCAAAAGCATACAGAGGTGTACTTTTAAATATTACTGTACTGTGTTCATTCTTCTGTAAAATGTTGGCCACCTAAAGGTGAAGCAATTGCCCAAAGGAAACAAAAAAAACATTTATTTTCTTCCTTCTTCCACAACCTAGCCTATCAGCTGCATAAAGTGTGTAGTCCACTTTCAAGTATTGCTTCTCATATGGAACCTGATACAGAGATGATTTAGAGGCTTAAACTCTCCCTCAAAAATGAGTCAAGGAGAGAAGTGCTGAGTCCCACCCTTGAAATGAATGGACATAATGGACCAAGAGTTTTGTTTAGATGAGCTGCTATCAAGAACGATCAATTAGACTTGAACTAAAAATAATAAAGCAGAAGAAAATATAAAGAAGGCAAAATTCATAATAACCTGCTTGCTACTCTTGACCTCTCAGAAGTAGCTAAGTTTACATTCAATCCTACACATAGAGATTGGCATGAGTAACTAGTTCAGCAGTTTGTGCTGGTCTGGATGACAGCCGCACAGCAAATCCACAATTCAGCTGCCTGCCCCCTCTGGTTGGTGCCCAAAGGCAGTGCCTGGAGGAGGCAGGGCAAGGAAGCGAAGGCGCTGCCTCTAAATGGGCACCCACTGGGCTGGGCACCAAGCCATAGATCAACTGTACGACTGTTGGCAAGAACAAATTGTCAATAGGATTCTGACACTGACAGTTCCTTTTCTGATTCCTTCCATTAGCATTCTATAGTTGATCATGGACCTTTTGTCATTAATAGCTTTTAGACATTAATACCAGCTTTCTATGTTACACTGTATTGGTAATGCTGTATCAAAATGGCAGCTCCCACTGGTAAACATTCTGTGTCCTTATACTGAAAGAAAATCTGGATGAAAAATGACATGGCTGGCTTGTTCATGCAGAAATCTGAAAACTGCACCCTAAGCAGTAAACGGATTAAGCTTTTTCCCCAATAGTTTTCACAAGCAAGAATTAACATAGTTCTGTTGTACCCTTGAGCCATTTTGAAAATAAATATAAACTGTCGTTTTAAAGTTAACATTGACCTAAAGAAGCAAGATACGACTGAGATTTCATTATATCAAACTTCCAAATTGTGGGAATAAAAGACCTTGCTCAATTGCAGCATATCTAAGAGATTATTAAAATACCATAGACTGGATCGAAAAATGTGTTTTTTATGCTTAATGAAAACAAGAGCTAAGGAAAAAGCCAGTACTGAAGGAAAAGACCATGAAGCAGATTTATATTCTACATACTTTCACAGAATCAATTAACAGAGGCGTTTGGCGGCAGTGATGTGCACAGTGGAAGAAATGCCGTTGAATTGAGTCCCAGTGACTTAGTTCTCTCCAGACAGGCATAGATTTGGGCTGGTAGAGTCAATTTGCACTTAAGTTTTGCCTTCCAGGACTGGCACTTAAGTGTGAAGTCAAAATTATCCAGAATTTGGAAATGTACTTCTTAAAATAAATGTTACTCTTGCTTATTACTCAGTTTTACTTGTTACTTATTAATAATGAGAAAGTTACTTAAGTTACCAAATAACGTACTTTTTCGTTAAGGTGGGAAAGAAAGCAGACTAATATTTGAAAAATAAAATATCTACAGAATGTTTTCTTCAAAGCATGCCTTACCCCAGATGTAATGTGAAGAAGTAATAAAGAAGTGTTATTCATTACAGGAGTGTAGGGGGAGTAAAAATGTTACCAGCTTGCTCTTAAGGCTATTGTTATGCCCTTGTTAACCCCACCTGCCAAAAGTGCCTGTTGTTTGTAACCTGTTACTTCTAAGTGCCATTTGTTTCTGTTACAAATGGCTCAAGTAATGTGACCATGTTCTCTTCTTTCTTTGTGCTTAGATAGGAAAGGGAGATAATCTTCCCCTTTAATCTATTGCGTAAAAGCAAACTTCCAGCACTGGATACAGACATCAGTAATTTTATTCTCTTTTATTTTAACAGGTGTATTCTAGACACCTGTTAAATAATCTCAAAAAGACGCTGATGTTAGGAAAGTGTGAAGGCAGGAGGAGAAGGGGACGACAGAGGATGAGATGGTTAGACAGTGTCATCGAAGCTACCAACATGAACTTAACCCAACTCCGGGAGACAGTGGAAGACAGGAGGGCCTGGCGTGCTCTGGTCCATGGGGTCATGAAGAGTCAGACACGACTAAACAACAATTCTAGACAGAATGGATCCAACCCGGTACATTTTAGTATGAATGAAATGCTGATGGCTTTACCTATTTAGTTTTAAGTTAAAATCCAGTGTACAACAATCTTTAAGAAATACTCAAGAAGATACAGAAAGGGGAAGGCTTGCCCAGCACCATTGGAGGACTGCTGGGGGACCTCTGAAAGCAGTGATCGCAGTTGCAGGGGACCCCTGCCAGTCCTCCGATGGTGCTTCCCCAGCTCCTTACCTGGTAAGTGACTATTTTTTAAAAATAGTTCCCATAGAAACGCATTAATTAAATTTCAGTGCATTCCTATGGGAAAACGTACCTCGCAAGACAAAAAAATTGTCATCTTGAGGGGCAACAAAAAACTCGCAAGTCATGTTCGTGTTGCGAGTTTTTCGTTGCCCAAGGCATTCGTCTTGCGAGGTACCACTGTACTGTATAGTCATTTGCCTTGGTGTATTGTAGTTTGTCTGAATGTTGGCTTGTACATTTCAAATATAATTGTAAGAGTCATATCTAAGTTACATCTAAGAGTATCTTTCCTGACAAAATCCATCTTGCCGTGAACTTTTAGACTTAGTTCTTCACACCATTACATATTCAATGAAGTGGTCTTGATCCATGAAATCTAGCAGATTGTATAATGATTATTTGTAGTGGTCTATAAAGATATTATCTACTCTTGCATTTCTATTTTATAATGACCACACTTCTCCCTTTTATTTCAAATAAAAGCAGCTGATTTGTTTACAATCAATGAACATGATACAAATGAATGCATTTAAATGCATGGCTAACTTTCAGTATATCTATGTGACATCTTTTGCCTACTTACATTACAGAATTCTGAGAAATGGATTAGGCGGAAAGAAGATTAAAGTACCACTTAGGCATTCAATAAAAAGGTTAATTTTAAGGCATGAGCAAATAAAGTAGCTAGCCTTGCACTCCTATGGGGATTCCAGGTCAGGAGACACCACACACAGTTAGCTACTCTGATATGGTGAAAGGGAGTGGGCCCAGCTTATTATACACTATACCTGAACAAGGCTTCCATAAGATATACTTCCATGGCTGGGGTTCTAGTTTGAATTAGTCTCAGCCTGCAATATAAAGAGAAAGAAAACCCTTTATAATTTTCTTTGCTGATGGGATCTCTAGGCTAGTTTCAAGAGGTTTATCTGTTGTGCTATTGCGATGTCTCTATCAGCCGATTCTCTACTACAGTGCTTCCCAGCCTTGGGTCCCAGATTCTCTTGGACTCCAATTCCAAAAAATCCTGGCCAGCATGGCTGGTGGTGATGGCTTCTGGGATTTTTAATTCTAGAACATCTGAAGACCCAAGGTTGGGAACAACTGGTGTATTGTGTGTGGACAGCACAAAAGTGACTGGCTGAAGGGCGGTACTGAAGCTTGCTGTTTGCTGAAAGAAGATACTGCAGTGGCTACTTGAAGCTTGTTCATCAGCTGAAAAGAGACAATAGGATTTTAGCTATATATTATGAACTGCAGGTATACAGTGAGGTTTCAGCTGTATTCTGTGAAATCAGCTTTTGCCCTGGCTTCTGGGAAAAGCAATTTTCATGGCTACAGGATTCAGTGAGCTTGACTCCCTTACTGTCTGCTTGCTCTGTTTCCCACAGTTTGCCTCTCATAACTAACTTTCTACTTTGCTAATACATCTAGATGCCCTTCTCCCAACATTCAGGATATCACAGAAGAACTGTGAAATTTGAAGTTAGAGTTCAGTAAGACAGCCATGAGTCTTGATTTCAAATTTCCTGTGCTTAAGCATTTACAGCGTAATTTTCCTTTGCCATTGTATATCCACAATAAACTACAGATTTGTAATTAAAGATATAGAATTCCAAGCTGTTTACTTGTGATGTCTTAGTAAAGTTTAGTATTTGCTTTATTTTAAAAAGACATTAAGTAGAGAGAGCTGCATTCCATTGGAGTGGTATATTACAAGAAGGGAAGTGCACTGACCCCGGGATTCTGTCCAGGTTCCCATTCAGGACTTCAGAAAATGGCCCATGTTGACATACACTGATTCAGAGCCATAGTTCAGAAATCTAAAAGTCTGTGCTTCCTGTTAGCTATCACTAAAAATTAAAAAATGCTACAACTTATTTCTTTTTGACAGAATCAAATAAGATTTACTGACATTAGAAACCCTCAGGAGGATTGTACAGGTTAGATTGTACAGCAGTACAGAGGTTTCTGTGTTATATTCTTTTAAAATGTGTTATTATTTAAAAATGGAATTGGTTTTGAACTTCCGATGCAGGCATAGTTGCATTTTGTGAGCAAACAAAAATGAAATTGTAACTTCCCCCATGAAACTCATGAAGCAACGGTGGGATTGTAAACAGATAGTAAAAAAAAATGTCTGTCACATCCATATGTAGATTTGCTGAAGACGGGTCTGATTGTGGGTGCAGTTTTTAGAATAACAAAATTTATGGTTTTCTTTCTGTCACATCCTATTTGCATCTGTTCCTCTGTACTTGAAGCGAATTCTTTTTATATCTTTAAAGCATCTACGGCCTTGTGTGTCAAAGACACCAAGAACCAGTTCATGAGAATATGAGAATCATCTTCTGCCTACAGGAAAAGCCATCATTTTTAGACTAAGTCTCCAGTTAGTAGACAGAACTGTTGACCAGCACTTTTAAATATGCACATGTCGTTTCCTTTTAGAAATCTGGTGATAGGTTAGCTCTGACTAGGTTTTCTGCAGAGCTGGAAGAGATGGACCTAATATTGGAGTGACAAGCGGTGTGCCAAAGCTGTAACTACATTACGAGGTCACAGTGGGCTGCAGTTTGCTCGTAGTAGCTTTTGATCTTTTCCTAATGCATTTTTATCAGCTATCATTTTTGCCTTGTGTATGGGAGAGAAGAGAATCATTTTTTAAAAATCAGACTGAGATAACTATTCACCCTTTTCTTCTGTTTCTAGTCTGCCCTTGGCTGGGACTGGTTGAAATCCTTTAAGAAATCCTTCAGAGTTGTCAGTTCTGATTGTCAGAGGCTATCTAGGCTTTTGGGATTTTTAAGATCTTAAAACCTTCATACTCCCCCATGGTCTCCTATGCAAGTACCAACTGGGACTGACCCTGTTCAGCATCTAAGTTCAGATTAAATTGCCTTCTGTAGGCTAGTATGGCAGAAGCACACTAACTGCCACTTTTTTTCCTTCCTGCACTTAAACACACTTATTCTGGGCCAGAAGTCTGGAATGTTAAGATCATATCTAAGTGTGCTCATGAAATGAGAGATGATACATGTAATACCCAGTGTCCTGTAAAATATTGTACATCTTGTTCATGCATTAACCCAGAATTAATAGCCAGTCATGCACACCTTGGTAGAAAATGATGAAGGCAGAGTGGAGAGGGAAAGATGGGAAAGAATTAACACTATGAATTTGATATGGGGCTCTTGGGTGCCTAACATGTAGATGACTGCATGCATAAATGTACAAAGTGTATGATGTTATTTGACAGTGAGAAAATCAGGAAGCGCAAGAAAACATACCATATTTTCACTTGCAGAGAGTGTAAATATGTATGTAGAATAATTGTGATTGTCTCTGGCACTTTGGAACATCCATGTTCATACACACATGTTATCTAGATATGACCAGTGCTGTGCCTGATCACTTGTGCACTTTTTAAATGAACAGATATGGTATGCAGATCCTGGCATTTATCTAGTGCTAGATTAGACATCATCTGAAAATGCAGCACAACAAACAGAGGGACCAGTGCAGAAAGAAATGTACACTTAAAACAAATTGGGAAGCATGAAACAAATGGGGTTCTTCTTTCAGGACAGCTGTGGTTCAGCCAACAACCCTTGTTCATTTTAAAGAACTCAGAATTTCCTTTAGTTAGAGGCACTGATTGATTTTTTCTTTTTTTCTTCCCCTTCCCTTTGGTAAAACGTCCATGGAGTACACAACGGGGCCTAATGTGAATGCTGGTGCATTTCTTCCTTGGCTTGTTGCCTTCTGGAAACAGCTAGGCTTCGAAGCTTCAGATCTTTCACCAACATTGTCTGTTCCTGTTCCTTCCTGGCTCCCTGCATAACAAACATTACAGGGGATTTTTTGAAGTTGGGAATCCTTTCTTCTTCTTCTTCTTCTCATCAGTGGTAGACTCTATGCTTGCCTCCGGGCCTTCTCTCCTGGTTCTGCTGTCTTTGGTCAAAGAGTACAAGAAGTGGGCTAGAGGAACTGCACCTGAGAAATGGAACACCTGAATTGGAGAGGGAATTCTCAGTGCAGGCAGAATCATGTTAGACACTTGCTAGCTGCTTCTTCAAAATCTTATTTGTCGGCTGGTTCTCAGAAGCATATACAGAAACAAGATCTGTGATTCTGATAATGCTTTAGCAAGAGTGTGTGGCCTTCACATGCACAGGATTACAATTTTGTCCTGTATCAGGAGCAGGTCTGGTGCCATCCTACTGCATCTACTTTGTACTAAGAAACAGCTGAGACTTATCTAATGAGTCAATCAGGTCATTTCAGAAGAAGCATTTTATACAAATTCGTTTTATGATTGGTTACTCGTAAATGCTGAATAGAGGATACATAGTGGAAAAAGCAGAACAACAAAACCCTGCTCAACTCTATTTCAAAGGAGAGCCTCTCAGGCATATCTGAGTAACAATTTCTTTATTAAGTTATGCAGTTTGAAATCAACAGCTGTGCAATTTCTAAGGGTGTTAACTTCTCCACCGGAGGGAGCCCATATTCCATGAAAGCATGCTGAGAAATGCATTGAGAACAGCATGAGCTATCTTCTATGCTTGAAGCATGATGTGTATTTAGATCAGAAAAGTATTTGTTCAGCTCATAATCATAAATGAATTCTCAAAACACTATTTTAAAATCAAAGAGAAACACACATATATACAAAATACAAAATCAACACAACAGTATTTAATATTTTATTTTGTTTCAGAGAAGAATGGTTCCGAATAACAGCATCATAACTGCATTCCTTAGCAGTCAACTAGGCAAGTGTATAATATATTTATTCATTTCATTCCTATCCTACCTTTTCCCCAAGGATGGGACCTAAATGGTTAAAAAAATCCAAATGTACTAACAACACAACAACTTACAACAATACAATGAAGCAAAAGTTTGGTAATTGAAAAATAGATTGAAACATGTTTACAAAAAATCTAGATAATGAATAATGGATAATAAATAAACGGCTCATTATCTGTAAACATACCTCATATAGTACGTTCTATTTTTGTAGCATATTAAAACAACTGCAATTAATCCTTTTCCTACTAGTGAGATATTTAAAGAGAGGGGCTTTCCCCAAATTTGAAATGCTTTTATAAAAGATTTGGTGTTCACAACATTTGATTGAACTACTGATTACACTGTTTAACAAATATGTTTCCACAGTAATAGCATCGTAACAGCTGAGATCTCTTCTCATATCCTTGATTACCAGTGAATTTGGTCTTTCATAGATAGCAGTGATATTGCTCTTTTTCTAATTTAGCTGAAATTGCTGCTGTGACTCCTCACTATAACAGTGTTTTTGACTCTGTGTAAAATTGCTGCAAGGTAATAATCCACAAATTGCTGTGCAGACATCTGAGGATATTTCTGATATAATTCTGTTGGGCATCATCTTGTAACAATCAGTTGAGACACAGCAAGGTGTTGAATCTAGTCAATCTTGTCCCATTATTATTTTTTCTTCTTCTTTTTTCTTTGTGGATTATTCGATTTGTCATTTGCCTCCCTCCCCTCCTTTGCAAGCTCTGTACTCAAACCAATTTGTGGTAACATGACTAGAAAGCTAAATTCAGCTCAAAGAGTTCATGCTGACGTTGTTATTCTATAGGAGAGGCCTGGTGGGGACAGATAATGCCATAATTCAGGTGACATGATGGAATGAGATCTTGTATCAAAAATCTATTGGTGGGTGAAGAAATTCAAACATCTCTTTTAACAAAAATGAGAAGATGCAGGGTCAGATTGAAATACCTATGCCTTTTACTACAATTTCATCTGAACAGAAATTTAGGAAGCTGATTTGCTAATTTTGATTTCAGATGTTTCAATGGAGTCAGAAGCAAAACATGTTCAGCACTATATCCTGGTGGGTTATATGGATAGTAAATTTCATTACCTTGGAAGTATTTTTAGATTCCAGTTTTTAATTGATTGTCCATTAAGAATTAGTTTTCGAACTTGCAGGGCATCTTGAATGCCCTTTCTTTATGATGATCGCACTATGACTAAAAACAGTGTTACTTGCAGTATCATGATTTTCAGTGTGGTGTAGTGAATAAAAGTGACAGAGTAGAACTCTGGAGACAGGGTTCGAATCTCCAGTTAGCCATGGAAACTCACTGGGGATTGGAACTGGTAAAACAACTCCTTAAATATCTCACTTATCTTGAAAGCTCTATTAGGTTCACTATAAGTCAATTCCAACTTGACAGCACAGAACACACACAGACACAGACACAGACACACACAGACACACACACACACAGACACACACACACACACACACACAGAGAGAGAGAGAGAGAGAGAGAGAGAGAGAGAGAGAGAGAGAGAGAGGGAACTGAAGATAAATATGCAAATTAGACATCTGTGTTGGCATTACTTTTCATCAGTGGCTTTTTGGTATTCTCCCCACTGCATTTTAGTATTTCCCAGCTACAAACTCACTCTAAT
This sequence comes from Pogona vitticeps, assembly GCF_051106095.1. Taxonomy (NCBI): domain Eukaryota; kingdom Metazoa; phylum Chordata; class Lepidosauria; order Squamata; family Agamidae; genus Pogona; species Pogona vitticeps. The sequence goes on along the minus strand of NC_135788.1, from coordinate 41,492,899 downwards.
AATTGAAACAATTGATTTGTCAAACTCAACTGAAGATTTACTATTGATTTCAAAATGATTCACATGAGTGAATACTATTTTTTAAATATATGGAGATTATTTAAATACAGAAGCATGGGTTTTCACTCTTGCTATATGGGATGTAGCTTTGATGTAGTGGCTACCATTCAGCACAAAATGGCCTTTCAGGGAACAGATACAGAAGTGCTTAGTTGAAAATATCCAGGTAAGCTTTCTCAGAGGTTTGGATGTGTGTGCAGAAGAGGGCATTCAGTATGTGTCCCACTATGCTCATCTTCTGTGTCTCTTCTGTCCATTATGAAGCATCAAGAGTGCTTCTAAGACAAATGTGCATTCAGATTCAGAAGCATTCAGAATTCACTGAACAATGCCATATTCTAGTACTTCTGAATATATCCAAATTTAATAGTTCTGAATATATACAATAATAATCCCTAATATTCAGAGTCCCAGTTACTCCTATAGATTAGAAAGCATCTCAAGCATCCTGTAGTGATTTCTTGAGGAATGAAACTTAAAGACACTTTGACACCAAAGGTACTAAGGGCAGAGAACTCAGTATCTTTTGCTTGGGGTTGCCATGGGTTTCTCAAGGGAGAGGAGCTGAGGTGAGAGCAAAACCAGTGATGTCTGTCTGCACTAATGGAATCTAGAAGCAGGTAGAGACACCAGAAAGTTTTTTTGTCCAAATTGGTTCTTTCAAATTGAAAGGTGGGCATAGCTGCTTATAAACCTGCTAGTTCTGAGCATTTGCTGTTAGGATATATGCTGATGAAAGCCTGCATTGCAACAGTTTCTTCTGTTTCTGAGCCCTCAGTTTACATTTACAGTGGTACCTTGCAAGACAACAACCCTGCTGAACGAGGAATCCGCATTATGATGACTTTTTGCTATCGCTATAGCGATTCACAAAACAGTCATTCCAATGGGAGATTTTTGCTGGATGTCGATCAGGCCCGTGCTTCACGAACCGTTTGTTTGCAAGACGACAATTTTTCCGGCTCTGCAAAATGGCTGCCCTGTGTTTCCCATGCTTCATAGGGCAGCCATTTTTACAGCTGATCGGCGCTCACAAAATGGCTTCCCTATGGGTGATCTTCACTGGACGACGAGGGATTTTCCCCACTGGAATGCATTAAACAGGTTTCAATGCATTCCAATGGGGAAACTGATTTCGCATGATGACAATTTCGCACATTACGGTTACTTCCTAATACCTAGTCACTGCTAGCTCTCGGTGTGTACTCTTTTTGTTTGTCACAATCACTGAGAAAATGTTGGAGGATACAGGTAAATCCTTTAAAAATGTTTTGCCTGTTTGTGTTTTTACAAAGGGGGAAATAATAACTATATAATATTCATGTTGATTGTAATGGAGATGTGGATATTCAGAAATTCCAATGTGTAAAATTTGAAATCTGAAGGTCTGTAATTCGCAATTCAAAATCTGATTTTTTATGCCAGTGAATATTGATAGCTTCTGGTTGTTGTTTCTGAGCACAATTTCTCACATATTTTGTTAACTAAAAGCTTGGCTGGAGAACTCTTTCTTTCTTTGAATCTTCTTGGCCAGGCATAACTCTGATCTGGCTGTCTCCTTGCTAGGAGCCTAGAGGTTGCAGAGGAAAAGGCTTATTCCAGGACTCTATAGGTATCTCTGCATTAACAGATAGTTTAGTGTTTAATATAGGCAAAACCAAAGTACTTGTTAGATAAATTAAGTAAAATGTACCTCAGTTGAAAGGTAATATGGTCTGGAATTCTGTTATTTGATCCTGTACAGTATGTACATTAGCCCCCACAGACAATGACTGATGACTAAGAGACATTTTGTATGTGGGTTGGTAGATGGGTTTGTGGGTCGGGGATTGGAAAGCAGCCTACTCTGAAATGTGAGATATGGCTGCAAAAATTTTAGCTTGCAAATATAGAGGAGCTAAAGTGTTTGCATAAGAGTAATTATGAGCTATTAAGCCAATTCAGACTTAGAGGAGTTCTTTCCAGAGTTTCCTAAATATAGAGTATTAAGAAGTGGTTTACTAGTTCCTTATTTTGGAGGCATCCTAGAAAGGACACTGCAGCTTGCTTGAGGCTACATAGCCTGGCTATTCACTTGGTGAGGAATCAGATTCCCAATCTTTGGGTCTACAGCCAGGCACTACTAAACACACATCGCTATCCAACCAAGGCTACTTCCTTTTGATTTCCAAGTTCAGCTCAAGGTTCCAAAACTGACAGTGGTACAGAGGCATGGCTGGTGAAATTGCTTCCTTCTGCACTGTCTTTCTGATTAATACACACACATACACACACACACACACCCAAAACCCCACAGTTTGCTTAAAAAATTGAAGTGTTCCAATCCTAGCCTGTATTGCAGTTGCAATAGCTATGTTTGGGGAAATAAAGATGTGCTTAAGCACATTTTTGAGCCATAATGCAAGACATGATAGGTCTTCAATTCTTGCTTTTTTTATTGAGCCAAAATAGTGTGTTTTTTTAAAAAAAAAATCCCTAGGAGTCTTTGTATTTTAGGCTTGGAATAGAAAATGCAGTTTATATTTGCCTTTCTTATCTATGAATTAACTCACTACATGCAGTAGTTCCCTCTCAATACTCATAGTATGCATTGAGATTGTTCATAATGAAGGAATGACTGCTAGGAACAAAGACATTAAAGTAGAATGGCACTTTTGTTGCTAACAGCAAATGAAACTCAAGAATAAACAAATGTAAAGATTACACAACTTGAAATGGAATTAGAAATGGAAAAGCAAATTAGGCAGCCTTCCACAGGATACATTTAAGTGACTAATGCTGAAGTATTTTTAAAGATTCTCAATCCTCTAAGAAGCCAGACTGTTATTTACCCAGTATTGTGGCAAACAATTGCTATGGCTTTGGTGTCCACGTGATTAAAGTAAACAAATATATAAGAACATTTGATTTAAGGATTTTTTTTCTTTCAGATACAAAGGTATACAAAATTAGATGTGATTGGATACATGCAAAGTTATTGACATTGATATGCATTCAATTAAAACTGTTGCAGTTTAAAAAGAAACTAATTAATTGATTTTGAATTGTGCAGAAAAAAGATGAAGGGTTTGAAATCTGGGTGTCCTGTTTTTCTGAATAAAATTCACACAGATATGGGAGCTCTATGAATGCTGAATTGCTGACTTGGAATTTGTTGACTGAGGATTTTCCTGAACAGAACATATTGAAAGGAACTGAATTGCTAAAAAGCACAGCATCAGGATAAGCTAGTGTTATCATATTGAGGGGTTGCTACTTAAAATACAAAACATGTGAGTGTAGGATAAAAAGAATAGTTTTCAAAATGAAAGGCAACAGTTATTTGGGATCATACTGTGTCAATAAGGTTTTTTTTTTTAAAAAAAAATCAAGGGTGAGGAATGAAGTTAATAAATTTATAAATCATTTGGAATAATTCAAAAACTCACTATGAAGAATCCCAAAATTATTTTTCCAACTTGGCTGGGTACGGCAAAGTAGCAAATAGCAAATAAGATTTTCAATCCAACCTATATCTGTTGCACTAAAGTCAATGAAGTTTACATCCAAATAAATACTGGAGTTTTTTCTACCCTGTATGCTGCCTCTAATGAGGTGGCTGAGAGGGACCTCTTTTCATCCATAGAAACTAATGGGAAGCTGCTATTCCACCTTCTGCCACTAGAGGGGGATATTTTTTCTTTTTTCCTTTTAACTTAAGATGACTTAGCTTTTTAAAAAAGGAAAAAAAAGAGTTCGTAACTGGAATCTAAGTTCGTAAGTCGAGTCCATATATTCCTATGAGAGCCGTTCGTAAGTCGAGACCCCACTGTATGTGGGGAAACAAACATATCCTTATCCATTTTGAATATTAAAGTATTATAAGCATCTGACTCTTCGGAAGTAAAGTTTAGTAGTAAAAACATAAAGTGTTACCACAAATATGGAAGACTACAGTTTCAATATTTCCAAAGAATACAGTCAGTGAGGATTGTAAAATGCTGTCATACTACCCATGTTGATGCATAGAGCCAAGCCAGAGTAGCAGTAAATGAAAAAAATGCAAATAAAGTCAGTGGGGAGGAAAGAGGATAAAATGTCATCACATTTACAAGACACCAAAGACAAATCTGTATTAAACAACATCAGAGACTTTAAAAGCAATATAACATATTTTCCATTGCCTAATCTTTGTTGTGCTAAACCATTAGACAATAAATAATGGAGTTCTACTGCAGAAACCATCTTATGCTATCAAATCAGTGACATAAATCTACTCATATAGGTTATGAAGGCTTCTTTATCTATTTACAGTAAAAGCTGCTGGTGATACATGACATGTTCTGTTGTCATTTCTTTAATATGGTGTGAGAGAAATGACCAATTACTCTTTCCTAGATAGCCATCACCAAGGCTTCTGAAGTGATTTTTAATGAAGGTAATTTTTAATAGTGAATTCCATATGAAATGTTTGTAGGCATCTGTAAATACTCAGTTACATCCAAAAAGAATAGAGTTACTACTCACATATCATGTTTTATATCTTTCATGTTATTGTTTATATGCCTATTCAGGCAGAGCTTTGAAATATTACCTTAGAATTAAAACAGTAATACTAAATTTGTTACTTTTGGTAACCCAAGCCAGAAGGAGGCTTTTAAATCTATTTTGTTTTTCAAAATTAAAAACATTTCCAAAATAACGTTAGTAAGAGTTTTGCTCTTTACAAACATTTGATTTTGTATGTCCTCTACAGAGGGTGAATGTTACTCAGCATTCCTCTGCTAAGGAAACTACCAATATTTTCCTTTGAAAACTGGATTTATGCTAAATAGTCCAGCCTTAGCCCTATAAACAAATTTGGAGTATAGTATCTAGACTATGTAAGATCTATGAACCTTGTGTCATGCACCCCCTGTGTTCCTAGTTTGTTTCCCTCAAGCCCAGGTCCACCTTTGGGCACGATTTGCTTATTTCCCCTTTTACCAACTGCTGCTGCATGAGGTCTCCTAGAGCTGCTCCTCTTTCGCTGTTGCGATTCCTACAAAAAGAACAAAAAATTCATTTTTTCCTCTCTTAGGACAACTCCTATCATCATTATAGTAAGAGACTTTATCCCCCCTTCCTCCAGCCCGCCCCCCATTTTCCCCCTTCCCGCCATTTATGACAAAGAAGCCTCCCCAGTTCAAAAAGTGTGTCAAGTCAAGGAAATCTCTCAGATGGCAATAAATACTGCCTTTTCTGCCTCGGAGAAATTCATCAGACTTCCTCCTGCCAGTTTTGCAAAAAATTTACCAAGTAGGCTCTGAAGCTGAGAGATCAACATTTACAATCCTATCTTTGGCAAAAATCCCTTCAGCCTCCAACTATGGACACTACATCTACTGCTGAGCCTCCTTCACACCCTTCCGCTCTGACTAGCTCTTCTACGACTCCCTCCATGGCTTCTCTTAGACCGAAGCATAAGTCTAAGGCTCCTCCATCAGCCAAACAAGCCTCGGCGCTGCCATCCATTCCTCCTTCTGATTCTACTAAACAGAAGAAGAAGGAGAAACCATCTTCCCACATGTGAGCCACCGCAGTACCGGAACCCTCGGTACAGGACCAAGCTACCATCCGCATTGACTCTTCGAAGGATACGCTGATACCATCTGCTCAGCCTGAGTCTCCTCCACTGGCTCAACTCTTGGTTTCACTGGTCGAGGCAGATTTGACCATGGTACCATTGTCTCCGTGTTTGAGCCCACCCTTGACCCATCGCTCCACGTCTGTGGGTGAGTCGGATTTGGCTTCTATGGTACCGCAACGCCCTCTAACATGTAAGAGGCTAAGGAAGGAAAGACATACCTCCTATGGTACCGATTGGGATAAACCCACTACACCTACTGGATCCCCTCCATCCCGAGAACCATCCTGAAGGCATAAGCATTCAAAGAGGGCCAAACTCTACCAATCCAGAGAGTATTATGATCCTATCTACAAACGGTCCCGATTCCAATCTCATCAGTACCATCCCTCCAAACTCGATTACTACCGGGACTGTTGTTACCAACATCAGTAGTTTTATGATACAGACACTTCATTCTCTTCTGCGGTCTCACGGTACCATCATTGGTACCGAGATGACTACTGTTCTTGGTCCTCATCGGAGGCCGACTCAGTACCAGAACCACCGGTACCATCCCGTACCTCTAGAAAAAGACATGTGGATGCTCCCAAATCCCACACCATACCACCAAAGAAACCTCACACTTCGATACCGATAGTAAAAGTCAGTACAGTCGACAACGATTTACTCAGGACCTCAACCTCTGACCATGGGCACCAAGCAACCATCCAGAGGACATCACAAGCAAACGCCGGTACTGAGTCAGCGTTTACCACAGGCTCACCAGATGCCCACAGCTCTGGTACCGTCCTCTTCTAAATCTCTCCATACTGCGCCTGTCTCGCTGCCTCCTTTTTATAGACCATCCTCCCCCTGCTCCCTCTTCATGCTCTATTTCATTGCTCTCTTCTCTTTCGGTACCGGACCAAGGGTCCATCCCGAACCTTCCAACACCGGACTCTGAGCTGTCCTCCTCAGATGATTTTTCATCCTACTCACAGCTCATACTACGAGTTGCCAAATCACTTGACTTGGATGTCAAACAACTCCCTTTACTTCAGACCAACAAAGTATATGATGATATCAATAATCAGCAATCCCTTCCTCCCAGCATGACTTTCATACCATCACTCCTCCAGCTTACCAAAGAGACATGGTCTAAACCATCTTCCATCCCGCAAATGTTGTGCAAGGTGGAAAACTTTTATAGGACTCATGGGGCTGATACCACGTTCCTCTACAAACACCCACCACCTAATTCACTCATCATGGATGCTACTCAAAGTAGACTATGTAGCCATTCCTCCACAACTCCCAACAACAAGGACGGGAGGAAGCTAGATGTGGCAGCGCACTGCGTTTACTCCCTTGCCTCATTCAACCTCCGTGCTGCCAATTATATTGCAGCAATGGGAGCATACCACTGCCACCCATGGTCTAAGGCCCTTCCATCTCTGCAGTCAGCATCAGGTGAATACAAAACATGGGGACTGGCATACCACTAAGAAGTCATGCCCCTTGCCCTCCAGGAGAGGATAACAGCTAGACACATTATTGATTCCTCAGCCAGACAACTGGTAGTGGCAGTAGCCCTCTGCAGATACACCTGTCTCAAATCTGCTCAAATACCAGATGATGTTCAAATGAGAATTGAAGACCTACCATTCAATGGCTCTGGCCTATTCGACAACAAAACCAATGACATACTGGAAAACCTACAGAAATTTAAAAAGACAGCGTGATCATATAACACGCAGCAACAATATCGGCCATACAGAACACAATGGCGTCATCCTTATCAATACCACCAATCAAGATCATACTGTGACAGAAACAGGAAATCTACACATGCTACTACTTCCAACAATGGAATACTATGCAATGCCAGAGACCCAAACAATCTTTCTGTCATCCGGACAAGAAAAAAAAAACTGGGCTTTTGACTTTACCTTGACTCAGATCCGCCTCACTCACCTTCCTCCTGTACCCACCACCAGATTGTCTCCACACCTACCAGTCTGGACTTCCACCACATCAAACAACTGTGTACTTATCATCATAGCCATCGGCTACGCCATAGAATTCACACACTTGCCACTTCACAATCTCGTCGTAACGTCTCCATCCGATGACTTTCATCAAGCAATCCAGTCTCTCCTCTCAAAGGACGCTATTTCCTGCATCACCATCATAAAAGACCACCCAGGTTTCTTCTCTCGGTACTTCACTGTCCCGAAAAAAGACAGGGGATTGAGACCCATCCTCGATCTCAGAGATCTCAACTATTACATCTATTCCAGATGTTTCTGGATGGTCACGCTAGAATGAATGCTGCCAATGCTTCAAGAGGGCGACTGGTTCACTGTCATAGATCTCAGGACGCGCATTTTCACACTTCCATACGCCACTAGCATTGAAAGTATCTACGGTTTGTTGTTGGCGATCATACCTTCAAATTCAAAGCCCTTCCCTTCGGTCTCTCCACAGCACCGAGAGTCTTTACAAAGTGCATGGCTCCCGTGGCGGCGCACCTTTATACAATTTTTCCCTATATAGATGACTGCCTAGTGGTCGCTCCATCCCGCTCACGAGCCTTAAAGGACATTCAAGTCACCCTCTCCCTCCTGGTGGATCTGGGTCTCAAAGTCAATGAACAAAAGTCCACCCTTACAACCACCCAGCGCATTACTTACATCGGTGCTGAGTTAGATTCCACATGGGTGAGAGCTTTTCTTCCTCAAGAAAGACCCATAAAAATCCACACCTTACTACATCAATTCTGTCCACACACTCTCATCATGGCCCACACTGCCCAACATCTTTTGGGCCTGATGGCCTCAACAACCTCTGCCAGATTGAAACTTTGCTCCCTTCAATCCTGGTTCCTCACCCTCTGCAACCCCATGACAACCAATTCAAACTTCTGCGAGTAACCCCAGAACTTTCTTCCCAACTCTGATGGTGGAACACACCATGCAACCTCCTCAGGGGTAGCTCCTCCCCTTTACAACCTACAACTTGAATAGTGACAGATGCCAGCACCACAGGATGAGGCGCTCACTGCAATGATCTGAAAGTTCATGGTCGATGGTCATCCAAGGAACAATTGCTCCATATAAACAACTTAGAGCTCCTCGCCATCTTCAAAGCCCTCAAAGCCTTCGAGCCACTCATCACAGGCACCGTCGTGCTAATCATTACAGATGACACAACAGCCCTATTTTAACTCAATAAACAAGGAGGCACCCATTCCTATCCCCTCCTTTATCTAACTGTCCAAGTATGGGCATGGTGTTTGGAGCTCCACATCTTTCCCATAGCAGTCTGCATAGCCACACATGAAAACACAGTAGCAGACGAACTCAGTCGCCTGAGAACCCAAATGCACGAATGGACTCTAGACCACATAATTTACCTCAACCTGGGCAAACGCTGGGGAACTCCCAACATTGACATGTTTGCGACCCCCAGCAATACAAAATGTGACATCTTCTATTCAAGAGGAGGAGTCGGTCGCGGATCCATGGGAGATGCTCTGATGGCAGACTGGTCCACATGCCTCATTTACATGTTCCCTCTCTTCCCACTCCTTCTGCATTCCATAGCCAAAATCAGGGAGAGCCAAGCCAACGTGATCCTGATTGCCCCTCGATGGCCCAGACAGCCGTGATTCTAACTCCTCAAAACACCGAGCAGCGACCACTTCCAGCTACCACCAGTTCTGCACCTGCTCTCGCAACACCACGGCCAAACTCACCACCCGGACATATGAACCCTCAGTCTCACAGCCTGGAGGATCTCGCCTCAGTAAATGAGATTCTGGCACATGCACGCAAGCTGTCCACAACTAAATTGTACTCCTACAAGTGATGAAGCTTCAAGAAGTTTGCTACGTAGCTAAATTTACCTTCTTCGCCTACGAATCTTGACAGTGTTCTCCGCTTCCCATCACATCTCTTTCTCAACCATAAATCCCTGTAAATCCCAGTTTGTTTCATGAACAATTTGATTAACAAACTGGCACAATTAATTATGCTAAGTAAATGAATTTAATATTTTCATTTGTAAATATTAAGGGCAACAAATTAACTTCCAATGTTTAACATGATCATTTATTTTACAAACCTAATGTTTTAAATTTTGCTTAATAGGAATTAGTCTCAGATTAATTGGAATATCAAAACAAATCATGCTAGTTGGGATCACTTTGGGACATGTCCAGATCGAAGTGTACCATTTCAGAAATATACTCAATCTGAACCTGAAGTTTTGTTGACTATTTGGTTTCAGATATTTGGATATGTTAACCACCTTTAGTTCTGTTTTTGGCAGAAGTATATGGTATAAAATGACCACATAAATATTCTTCTGGAGTGTTTCAAGTTTGTTAAATAGTGTCACCTCTATATTTTCCTTCCTTTCTTGTTTTGAAAATCTAAACTGGAAGAGGCGGTTGTTCCAGAAACAAAAATAAAACAACAACAGTAACAACCTACTCCATGTACCTCTTCTTCTGAAAACATGGCAGCTTAATCTCCTAAAAAGAACCCAACTCTCTACAACTTTAATTCACCTAAGCAATAAAGTAATCACCAGTTCTATGGGGAAAAAACACCAGCCATCAAAGTGTATAACTATGTACTACTACACTAAAGCCCAAATATGCATTCATCTGTTGGTCTGAAATCTGCCATCTGTCATTTTATTTGTAAAGGACTTCAGTGTTTCCAGACATGATTCACACAAACAGCAAAAAATTGTTATCATTTCTTGATTTCCAATGGTAATTAAAGGAAAACATAAAGACTTTGATTTCCATATTGAGATTTGAATTGAGACATATCAAACTGAGTGGCTCCAAATGAGTTGAATCTGTTTTCAGAATCACTAGATTAGGATCCAAAGAAAATTTGTTCTCAGTACACACCTGTAGTACTTGTCCATGGTATACACAAATTATAACCAGTAATAATTATCTATAAACTGTCTAATTTAATCGTGTCAATTTGTAACTTTTTCATTCATTGTCTTACTAATTTATAAACAAGATTGTTAGAATATTGGGAGGTTGGATGGATTTCTTGAAAAGTATAAGTACTTTAGGAAATTCCATATTTTAAATTATTTCTGCATTGTTTCTCCATTACACTTTTTTCTTCTACTGAAGGAAAGCTGATAGTAGACATACAACAAGATTCCTCTTTGATACATAACATAAAATTAACCCATAGATTTACAGATTAACTATTAATCCTAATTTACTGAGAATTTTGGCATTGGAGTATATTTTGCATTCTAAAACCTATTCCCTGTTGTGGCAGTTTGCATCAGAGCCCAATTCCCTACTCAAAACATTTTTAAAAAAGCAGCTGTAGAAATAGTAAAGAGAAGCATGATGATCATAAGGACATGAATAAATTGATCCCTTGTGCCTTCTTGTGATTATAGGCTCTGTCACTACAATGACTTTGCATTTAGGCAGAAATAATGTACATGGACAAATTGCTTGGTGTTTTTAGGGTTTTGTGTTTAGTGATGATTGACACTGAAGGCAACAAAGAGATCTTAAAAAACCTTTGGGTTTTGAGTCCTTGTAAGAGACAAATTATCTTTTCAGTGAACTGTATTGTAAGTAATGAGCAAAATGTGAAGGTTTAGACATACTTCACAATATTTAACAAATGTAGAAATGTAGTATTTCTGCATTTTTAAAAATTAATTTTATGCTCTGTGTAGCGATAGACTTTGTGGCCCCTGTTTTATTTGGCCCTCACAAAGGCTCACACCCTTTTTCCTTCACGCTGCCATTGGTATTCTCCTAATACCAATTGTGTTATGCACATGTGCTGCCAAACTAAGGGTTATTGAACTTAGGAATCAGAGGTTTAATTAACAAATATTCTTTTATTGTCACATAAATCATAAAGGTAAATCACGTATGAACTGTATCAGGGATTAACACAGATTGGATTATCTATGCAATCAGTTTTATTCCAAACTATACTTTTACTCAATATTTCTCTTATAATACTTATAACTTCCTATTTGTTAAATATATTTTAACCTTCTCAATTCCCTCTCCTAACACTCTGAGCTTAATTCTCTAATCCTCTTCTTCTCACTTCTAAACCCTAACTGCCATTTCACATCTCCAACTGTCCCTCTAACTCCACCCCTCCTCCCTATCCTTGGCTCCTCCCTTTTGAGCTTCTGTGATGGACAGGCAGGAATGACATCACCTGTTGGCATTTTGCTACACTGTAATATAGTTTCAGTGTAACTGATCCCAGCTGAAATATATAAGATCTTATGACTTAGGGACATTTGATTTTCTTTATTGTTTTCCAAAACCTGTATTGGTGCAGTGACTAACAGAATGGAGTTTTTTAGGGTCTCAGGATCTTCACATCAGTCAAGACGTTACACAAGGTCAGGGAGGGTGAGAAAACTTATGATGTTGAAATCATGGTATTTGTATAATTTCAGTCTTGAGTTGAGATAGAGGGGGTGAAAGCTGTGAGTAGTTGAATAAGAAGGGTGTCATGATTAGGCATGCATGAATGTCAGTTTGGAAGTTTGTGCTCAAAGTTTGTGCTTCCCCCACATCTACGGCTAGATTCCCCCACTCACCAGCCAAGGCATGCTCCTCTCCTCCTCGTCTTCGGCTGTTCAGCCAGTCCCCAGCTTCCCTGCCTTGCCTCCTTGGCTGATCACCCACTCAGACAAGGAGGCAGAACACAGAAGTTTGTGCTCCTGCTGGGGACTGAACAGCTGGAGATGAGGAGAGGAGCATGCTCCATCTGGTGAGTGGAGCATTAGCCAAGGAAGCAAGGGAAGGGAACACAGAGCAAGAACCTCCGAACCAAGTTTCATGCCTAGCTTTAGCTTTGGATCTCACTTGGAATAAACTAGCTATAAATGTAGGCTCTTTTAACCTACTTCGGACATGTAAAGTTTACAGTGTTTACAGCTAGTCTTCATGTTGCCAAAAATAGAGAATTAAACTTTCTGCTTTCTTCTTCCCATTGTTCCTAGGAGTTATTTAAAACTTTGCACAGTTTTTGGGTTCGTTTAGTTGCCTAATGAGGTATTACACTACCATGCATTTTTAAGTTCTCCTTATGGCCCACATGACTAACTTTGTTTTGTGGGGAAAGTTGAATACTGGGTGCTGCTCTTATAAATTATTTTTATATTGGTTTAAAAAAATATTAGCTAACTCTTTTAAATATTATGCAGTGCTGGTTTTATTGATAACTTTCTTGTCAGATTATAATGTCTCATGGTGCATTGTTGATGATGATCTTACTGTCATTTACTATGGTATTCTAATGTGTTCCCCCCCCCCTTTGGTAACACATTGTGTTTTATGTTTGACTTTCATACCAAGTTCAAGTTTATTGTATTAGTTAAAAGCTGCCACAGTTGTATAATATACAAATATGATAAAGTAAAATCATACTAAAAACACAGACATATAAAATAATAAGAGACCCTTCATATCTGGGAGTCCCCACACAATTTATTTCTACTCTCAGGAAATTAGTGAGTGTAGTTGTGTGGGAAAGTGTGATGGCAAGAGGAGAAGGGGACTACAGAGGATGAGATGGCTGGACAGTGTCTGCGAAGCAACCAACATGAATTTGACACAACTCCGGGAGGCAGTAGAAGATAGGAGGGCCTGGCGTGCTCTGGTCCATGGGGTCACGAAGAGTCGGACACGACTAAACGACTAAACGAACGAAACGAACGAGTTGTGTTTTATATATTAGAGTCTGCTATATATTTTCATCTTGGATCCTCGGTCCCCTTTTTTTTTTTTTTTGGTATTTTCCTTCGTGCTTTTAAAAGTTCTAGAGCCCAGAGGGTTTTTTTTTTTGTTTCTGTGCTCTCCTTGTCTCTTTGTCCCTCCTCCTCCATTTCTTTGCAGCTCTGGAGGGGCAAGGGGGAAGCATGCCTGTTGTTTTGTCTGCTGTTTTGGGAGTGAATAATGACCCTGAAATAACTTTTTAGTAACTTGTTCTCTGAAACACCTGCCTGGAAAGAAAACTAAAACTATGATGCCACGTTATGATTATTTGATTGAAGTATGAACTCTGATCAAGTGGAAAGCTGTCTTGCTGCTGTTGAGAGAAAGACTAGAGCAAGCTGACAGAGCTGTTTGGATTGCAAATTTTGCTGGATTATAAATAACATTGAAGAAACTACAAACAAGTATTAATGGGAGACTCTACAAGATAGAATTGGCTTCAATGATGAACTATGACGTGAATGTTGCTTAGGCATTGGATGGTTTGTGTGTATATGTATATGTATTTTGGCTGTGTCTTTCATATATGCATTTGAATTAAATTGTTTGATGGGATATTAGTCACACCCAGCTAGGTTAAAAAAATATATTTGTTACACTTGATGACTTCTAAGGGCAGAGAAGGGAGTGGATGCTCATCCCCTGCCCCAGATTCTAATTTGGCAAAACTGACAACACAAAAGCCTCAAAATTGGCAAAATACAATGCAAAACACCTGTAACGGGCAGACATAACATCACATGTCCGTCACAGCTGGGCAGTGAGTCATCAGCCAATGGTGTGACGGAGGGTAGAACTTAAGGGGAGGAGCTGGTATAAAAAGGGGGGTGAAGCGTGTGTGAGAGGGATTAGAGATAGATTTTGAGTTAGAGCTGAGAGTTGAAAGTGATTGTTAGTTATAGTGAGTGAGAGAGCCTGTCAGTGAGAATTAGTCTGTGTGAGCCAGTGTTTATTAACAGTGATTGACAACTTAATTCTTTACCAGTGATTTATTATCTTTATTTTCTGTAATCAATAAACCACCTTTTGTTTTTGAAAAGATACACTTGTCCTTCTCTTGATTTTTAAGGATAAGTTGGTGGCAGCAGAGTTTTAAAGAGAAGTAGCAACCACTCTCTGAGGTTTGAGGGTGGCTGTTACAACACTGTGCAAGAAAAGCTCAAAAAAATGATGACCCAGCAGAATATTTTATTCCAGCAGCAGAATATTCAGACACAGGAAATGAAAACAAGCATTGAGGCACTGACACAACAGACAAAAGAGATTTCTACACAGCTAGCGCAGACGAAAAGAGAGATGGATGATAAAAAAGAGGTACACAAGGCAATCAAAACATCTCAAAGAGCAGAGCAAAAAGCAGATTAGGTCAAGCAGACCCTAGAACAAAGCAAAAAATCCAGACAAGATGAGGCAGACCTGATACAGATACAAATGCATCAAACTAACCATACGTATTTTAAGACTTCAAAATGTCCCTGAGAAACAATCTGAGGATTTACTGGAAGTCATCAACGAATTCCTGTCAATATGGTCTAGAAGTGGAAGAGAAGAGTTAAGAGTCAGTAGGATTTAAAGAAAATATATATGGTATATAACTCCCACAAAACTAGCCAAGTTTCAAACCTTTGTTGGAGATGTAAACAAAAAGAAGGTTCTTTTTACCACATGTGGTGGACATGCGGGAAAGCCCAAAAATATTGGGAAAGGGTTGAAATGCTTTTGCAAGAAGTTCTAGAGTGTCTGATAACTGTAACCCCTGAATTCTTTTTTCTAAATATAATTGTGGAATCAATGGTACCAATTAAAAATATTTAGCCATCCATATCTTGACAGCTGCAAGAATTCTTTTTGCTAAACATTGGAAAGACCCAGAGAATCCATCTCAAGATGATTTAATAGAAAAAATTCTTGATACGGGGGAAATGGATAAATTATCAAAATGGTTAGATTCAACAAGAAAGGAGATTTATTTATTTATTTATTTATTTATTTATTTATCTATCTATCTATCTATCTATCTATCTATCTATCTATCTATCTATCTATCTATCTATCTATTTATTTATTTATTTATTTATTTATTTATTTATTTATTTATTTATTTATATGCCGCCCACACTACCCAAAGGATTCATGAGGATTGTTGGCATAAATGTTGTGACTGGCTCAGAAACAGAATGTAAATTAATACTTGATAATTGAAAGCCTATGATTAATTTAGAAATAGAATGTATATCATAACTAAGCAATAATGGGAACTTATGTATCTTTGAAATGTAACAGATAAGAATGAGTGTTTTAAAATGTTCATGTTGATTTGCACCCCCTGTTTATCCCATGTCTCTTTGTCCCCTATCCCCACACTTAAACCATTATAGACATATAGTCCATAATTATACAAATCTAAATGTGAACATCAGAAGGTGGGGGTGAGAAGAAAAGAAAGGAAAGGGGAAAAATTTTCAAAAGAAATAAAGGCATTTTTAAAGTGAAAAGTCAGCTAGAGGAGATATGAGGAAAATTCAGCCTTCCTACTAGGTAAAGCAAGAGCTGATTTGGTTTAATTTCTGCCTGTTCAGAGTGGGGATAGAACAGACTTCGGAGACTGCTAAACAGTGCCTGATCTTTTAAGAGCAAAAAGATTCTACTGAGCATGTTCCAGAGTTATAAAATAGCTGATTTTGTGTTTTAACTTTTGAATATTTCTAAAAGTACTGGATAGATTTACTGAAAATTTAAAAAGGGCTAAGGTAATCACTATTCATTTTAGATTTTTAACAAAATTGTTTGAAAATATCTTTTAGCAGTTTCTTATCTGTTGACAAAAAAGGTCACTGGTATCTGCATGGGGTAAATGAAGTCTATGCTTTAAAATCACATATTTTGCCAAACATAACCTAAAGTGGCACAGAGAAACAGCAGACTTTTACTATTGTGCCAAATTTGGTGGTGATCTAGTGTAAAAGTTACAAGTTTTTGTTTGGGCTTCCCCTGTTTTTAAAATTGCCTTGTACAATGTTGTTTGCTGTGCCGATATAATAACATCACTGAACTCCTGTGTAGTGATAATAATCTTGCAACCATGCAAAGTTAGGGAATATAGTTTAGATATCTCAGAAGTCTTCTTTCCAGATTCATTTTAGCAAACAGGAAAACCTAGGGTATGTGGAATTATGCTAGTCTGCTTTGGGACTACAGAGGAAATTATTTGGCAGTACTGACTGAGGGGTGGATTATAGACCGGGCAGTTGGTGTCATCCTGCTTCATTCACAAGCTACCTGTGTCAGGTAAAATGGAAGTCAAAGATATTCACAATAGATGGATGTTATTCCTTGTGCTTATGATTATCTATTTTTTAGTGTAAAGTTCATGGAATAGTTCTGATTCTATAAGATCCCAAGAGAAGAAATATTAAGTCAATTTCATAAAATATCTGATTTAATTAGAACATACAGAGCACAACATAGGGAAATGCTGATATGGGGAAAAGGCACATTTATTAGTTTGAAAGTTGCTGAAATGAGACGGAGCTATGCAAGTAAATGTGAAAGATTTATTAGACAAGAAAAGCAAAGTTGCTTTAGAATTCTTGAATTTTCTGGATCAAAGCTACAAGTTAGATGGGAAGAAAAGCAGAACGATGTATGACCCTGAAGAGCTTAAACTAAATGAAGGAAAAGCTTTTGAAGTTCAATAACCTTAAGGGATGTTATTTCCCAAGTTTGTGCCAGTAAATGAAAGATACACCCTTTCAGATTGCTGTGCATTTGCCCCAGGCAAGACTTTTTTTTGCATGGAATTTATATGTGGAAACCGTAGGTCATGTTTTACTGTACAGTGTTGTCTGTAACGCCCTCCTTCTACCTCACCAAGGAAGGTCGCTACGTCACTCCACTGTTACTCTTCTGGTAGTCTGCCATCATCCATCCCCTGCAATAAGTATCTTCAGGCCGGAATGGATTTCAAACAAAATAACAAAAGTTTATTGATTGGTACATTAAGATTGGTATAACAAATAAATCAGGCAATCACATAAAGAAAGGCTCTAGCTCACACACTCATATCTCCACACAATCTGATCACTATCTCATCTCAACACTCACAGATCCTGATCTCCCCTCACACACATTCACACCCCCATATATCCCAGCTCCTCCCCCTGATGTCCCGCCTTCCAACCACCATTGGATGTTAACACTCCAGCCTAAACCTTGAAGGACAGGTGACGTCATAGCTGTTTGTAACATACCTCCCCCCTTTATAAGTTGTTTTGTGGGGGAAAGCTAGATTGCTTTTCTCCCAAAACAACTAGGAGTAGAGTCAACACATTTCCATAAAATTACATTACCCAAATACTTACCACATTAATCAGCTTTTCACTCTAGAACATCACAACACATTACCGCATTTCTTCCATTTCAAATACTTATCATCAATATTCAACATACACTTAAATTGTTCTGTTCATAAAAAAAATACTTACACACAATAACTCATTTCCATATACATATACAGAACAACATTTCAACAAACCCGTATTCATAAACAGTTAAACCACTTTAGCCAATTTACAAAGTCCATCTGGTCGTCTTCACTCTTCTGGTCTTCGGGATAAGGCATCAGCCACACAGTTCATCGTCCCTTTGACTACCTTAACCTCGAAGTCGAAATCCTGTAACAGCAAGGCCCACCCCATCAGTTTACTATTGTGGGTTTTCATAGTCTTTAACCACCTCAGTGGGGAGTGGTCCGTACAAAGGATAAAATGTCTTCCCCAGATGTATGGCGATAACTTCTGAACCGCATAAACAATGGCAAGACACTCTTTCTCCATGGTAGCTAAGTGTCTCTCTCCTTTCTGAAGCTTTTTACTAAGGTAGGACACTGGATGCTGGTCTCCGTTGTCATCAGCTTGACACAAGACAGCTCCTACCCCGGCGTTGGATGCATCTGTGTACACAATAAACTCTCGGTCGAAGTCTGGGGCACGCAACACTGGATAGTGGATTAGCGCCTCCTTCAACTTCTGGAACGCCTCCTCGCAGTCACTGGTCCATGGGATGTGGTCATCAGTCTTCTTCCTCGTCAGCTCGGTCAGCAGCGCTGCCATCTCACTGAACCTAGGAATAAATTTCCTATAGTAGCCTATCAGACCAAGAAATGATCTTACTCTTTTCTTGGTATTGGGTCTAGGCCAATCACGTACTGCCTCTACCTTTGCTTCCAGGGGCTTGATTACTCCTCCCCCTACAACATGACCCAAATACTTTATTTCTGGGCTACCCAGCTGGCATTTGCTTGCTTTCACGGTTAGCCCTACCGCACTTAACCTCTGCAGTACTACTTCTAGGTGTCTTAGGTGATCTTCCCAGGTGTTACTGAAGATACCTATGTCATCTATGTAGGCTACTGTAAAATCACTGAGCCCTTGTAAAGTCTGGTCCATCAGCCTTTGGAACGTGGCTGGCGAATTCCTTAGGCCGAAACTGAGGACTAGAAACTCAAATAAACCGAAAGGGCTACAAAAAGCGGTCTTCTCTTGATCTCTAGGATCAATCCTCACCTGCCAGAAACCCTTAACTAGGTCTAATGAAGAGATGTATCGACAACCCCCTATTGTTTCAATCAGGTTGTCCAGTCTGGGCATAGGGTAAGCATCAGGTTTGGTCACAAGATTTAGTTTCCTATAGTCAACACAGAACCTAACACTTCCATCGGGCTTATCAACCAGAATTATCGGAGCGGACCAAGGGCTAGAAGATGGTACAATGATATTCTCCTTGAGCATTTCATCCAACTCCTTGCGCACCTTGTCCTTATATGGTCCTGTTACTCTGTATGGGGTTACTGCCTGTGGGAGTGCATCTCCAGTATGGATCCTATGCATCACTCCCTTAGCTAACCCAGGCTTGTTTGAAAAGACCTTATAATATTTGGTAACTAGCGATTTCAGTTTTCTCTGCTGATCTAGGGTGAGTGCAGGGCTGATTCTCACCTCCTCTGGGTTGTACCTAACTTCACCCCTACCTTCCCAATAAGGCAAGTCATGTTCCTCCCTATCAGCAGCTTTCATTGCGAATAAAACTCTCTGTTCCTCCCTATAGTAAGGTTTCAGAGCGTTAACATGAACTACCCTCCTGCCTTGGTGTTCTTCTTCCTCAATAATGTAGTTTAGGTCATTCATTTTTGAAATAATCCTATATGGTCCTGCCCAATTTAACTGTAGCTTGTTCCCTTTGAAAGGTTTTAACCAAAGTACCTCATCTCCAGGGCTAAACTGTCTTTCCCTCGCCTTTTTATCGTACCAGGTTTTCTGTCTAGTTTTCTGTGCATGTAGATTTTCTGAAGCTAACTCTAAATTCCTTTTCAGGTCATTCATCAGCGTGTCTATGTAGGTAACTACATCTTGTGGATCATCTTCTGTGATCTGTTCCCAATTCTGTTTAATTAACTCAAGTGGTCCCTTCACTTTCCTCCCAAATAGAAGTTCAAATGGGCTAAAACCTGTACTGGCTTGTGGCACTGATCTATAAGCGAATAATAGTGATTGCAATTTCTGATCCCAGTTGTTTGGATTTTCTGCCAAGTAATCTCTGATCATTCTCATTAGGGTCCCATTAAACTTTTCAGTTAACCCATTTCTCTGAGGATGATAGGCGGTAGTTTCTAAATGTTTAATCCCACAGATTTGCCATAATCGTTTCATGAGCTTAGAAGTAAAAGATGCTCCTAAATCTGTTATTATTTCTGAAGCAAAGCCCATCCGAGACATATAACTTACTAAGGCATCAGCTACTGTGTTGGTCTCTATGTTACTTAAGGGAATAGCCTCAGGATATCTAGTGGCATGGTCCACAATAGTGAGAATAAATCTGTTTCCCCTCTTTGTGACCTTAGGCAATGGCCCTACAATGTCCACACCTATGCATTTAAATGGAGTAGAGATCACGGGTAATGGGCATAACTTGGCTTTGGTTCTGTCACGGTTGTTACCGTGTCTCTGGCAAACATCGCATCTTTGGCAGAAGTTATTAATTTGCTTCCCTATCTCAGGCCAATAAAAGTTTTGTGTGATCCTTTGCTTGGTCTTGTTTACTCCTAAGTGTGCAGCAAATATGTCAGAGTGCCCCCTTTCTAAGATCATCTGGCGGTATTTTACAGGCACCACTATCTGACTTCGAATCCCATCTCCCCCTTTTG
Organism: Pogona vitticeps; assembly: GCF_051106095.1. Classification (NCBI taxonomy): domain Eukaryota; kingdom Metazoa; phylum Chordata; class Lepidosauria; order Squamata; family Agamidae; genus Pogona; species Pogona vitticeps. The sequence goes on along the minus strand of NC_135788.1, from coordinate 41,472,241 downwards.
AGGTATTCGTCAGTGTCTTTCTGTATAATATTCCCTGCTTGATGTGGAACCTCTCTGGAGTTTCAGGGGTTAACTGCACTCCTGTCACTTTCTCAAAACAACTTTTTAAAGTAAGATCTTCTTTTTGTTCTTGTGAAAATATACTGCTTTTAGGTAACTCAAGTGTAACTGCTTCTGCTTCTTGTCTACCCTCATTTTCTCTCACCTCCTGAACATCAGTAACTTCCTTAGCTGTCTCTGTTTGGTCTTGTGAACGTGTAAGAACTAACACCCTCTTAACATGTTCAGCCAAGTCTGTTCCCACAAGAACAGCGGCTGGCAGTTGCGAAGAAATCCCCACTCTCCAATTTCCCTGCCATCCTTTATAACGCACAAAAACTTCAGCTACTGGCAAAACGATTAACTCTTCCCCTATTCCTTTGATTGTCAGACTCTCCTGAGGTAATATATACTCCTGGGGTATGATATCAGGATGACACAAGGTCACCTGTGAGCAAGTGTCCCTTAGGGCTAAATAGTTGTGATCAAAAATCCCAATATTATCTCCAGCTGCCTCAAAAAGTTGAGAATTTGTTCTAACCAGAAGACAGTGTTTTATTTCAGCCAGAGGGATACTTTCATCACAGCACTCAGCTGTTGTATCAAGTTGTGCTGGTGTTGCTATGGCAACGGTCCCTTCCAGCGGGGGAGCTCTCTGTTCCTTCTGAACACAATAAACAGCTTTTGGCTTGTTTACACTCATATTCTGAGGTAAATTTTCCTTCCTGTGTTTTAGTTTTTCACAATTTGAGACCAAATGTCCTTTTTCTTGGCAGTAATAACATTTTTTGCTGTTCCAAGAGTATTTCTCATCAAATTTTCCCTTTCCCTCCAAATTTTGAGTTCTCTGTTGTTTCTGCTCTGAGGGCTTCCCTCCAAAATGGCTACCTCCACCCTGCTGGCTCCTAACGTGTCCCTGAGAGAATCTATTATAATTTTCCCCTGTCTTCCTCACATTTTTCCCCTCAGAATATATTGGTTTTCTGATCTGTGTTATAAAATCTGCAATCTCTGTGGCTTCTTTCAAGTTTTTAGGCTGCCTTTCCTTGACTTGAAATTTTAATTCCCCCTGTAGAAGAGAATAAAACTGCTCTAGCCCTATAATATCTTTCAATTCTTGAAATGTCTGCGCTCCCTCCTGTGCCAACCATTTATCCAAATATCTAGCTAAATTTGCTCCTAACTGTGTGAATGTTTCATCTGGTTTTTTGGTGAGTGATCTGAATCTTTGCCTAAGCTGTTCAGCATTGATGCCATGACGGGCAAATACAAGCTTTTTATACTCAGAATAATCCTTTATTAACTCAATAGGCATTTCAGCGTACACCTCAGCCAGGCTTCCGCTAATTAATGATCTCAAAATTGTCATTTTTTCTGACTCCTTTATAGAAAAATCTGTACACGTTCTCTCATAAAGGGAAAAGAAAATTTCGGGACAATCTCCCTTCTTATAGACTGGAAATTTCTTTAGGTCAGCTTTTGACAATTGACCCTCAACAGTACTTGAATTCATATTGTTATTATTATTTTGATTCATCAACTCAAGTCTGCATAGCTCAAACGCCATTTTCTTTCTCTGTAATCTCTCTTCCATTTCCATTTTCTCTCTTTCTATTCCTAGTCTTTCCTTCTCCATTTGTGCCTCTTTTTCTATTCTTTCCCTTTCTATCTGTGCCTCAATTTCCCTCACTCTCAATTCATGAGCCTGCGCTAACTCAATTCTTCTGAGGTCTCCTAATTCTTCACTTGAAGCCCCTTTCTCCTGAACTGAGAGAATTCTTCCACCCTCCTCACTAAACTGTTCCTCAGAGACAACTGCCTCCTCAAACTGGCTTTGTTCAGTCATTTTTCTCCTTGTCAAGGGCATAATCTTTCACCCAAAAGGTTGTTTTCTACTTTCAAGCCTCAGTTTAAAAGAACACTATTTTTTTTCTCTACTCTGAGTCTGTGAGATATACTGTCGCTGTCCTTTCCAGCACTGACAGATAGAAACAGTAACTGGGCTCCTGCCCCTTTCGCTAGGCCTCTTTACTAAACAGTGTGAATTCTCTTTACTCTGTCTCTGGTACCAATCTTAATTCACACAGCTCTGCCTCTCCTCAGGCTCTGCTGTCTAAATGGAGAGTTCCCTCAGCGTTGCTGTCTTTTGGCTTCCGCTCTGTCCCCTCAGAGTTCCACTAAACTGAGGACAGGCCAGCCCCACCACAGCCTCTGCTTTTGGGTAACTCTCCCACAAAGATGGTCACCTCAGAGCTTCCCTATCTTAGTCCCCAGTCTGAGTTTCAGCGCCCCTCTACTAGACTTTCTCCCTTTGAGACAAGTCCTAGAAGGTCACCCACACGTCCACTCGGATGTCCCTGACTAAAATACCCTTGCTCTGGGCGCAATTCAGCCAAGGCTTCACTGGATCTCTTCGTATCCCACAAGCTGGCACCAAAATTTTGTAACGCCCTCCTTCTACCTCACCAAGGAAGGTCGCTACGTCACTCCACTGTTACTCTTCTGGTAGTCTGCCACCATCCATCCCCTGCAATAAGTATCTTCAGGCCGGAATGGATTTCAAACAAAATAACTAAAGTTTATTGATTGGTACATTAAGATTGGTATAACAAATAAATCAGGTAATCACATAAAGAAAGGCTCTAGCTCACACAGACTCATATCTCCACACAATCTGATCACTATCTCATTTCAACACTCACAGATCCTGATCTCCCCTCACACACATTCACACCCCCATATATCCCAGCTCCTCCCCCTGATGTCCCGCCTTCCAACCACCATTGGATGTTAACACTCCAGCCTAAACCTTGAAGGACAGGTGACATCATAGCTGTTTGTAACATTGTCTTTTCTATAGAGATCTACACACCAACCTCCTGAGCCCAATCATTCTCAGATATCCAGGGAGATCAGATGAATTTTACACCAAGCTTCTTCTTTCTGATCAAGACTCCCTTATTACATGCTCTGCAGCAAGATTTTGTGCAGCAGCAATGGCACAGTGCTCCCTTGTAATCTCCTGAGCTCATGGGGTTGACTGGTTTTGACGTGGGGGTGGTTTATTGTCAAGCATGGAGAGGTGTTATGGTCCCAACCAAAGGGATAATGACCCGGAGAATAGCTGTAGAGGTGCTGTGTTTTATTCTCCCCATGTTTTACAATCAGTGCATGGTTGATTGCCTGTTGTGCACTTTTTAAATTGCATTTTGTGTGTTTCGACCATATAGTGTGTTTTATGGATTGGCTATACAGTGGACCCTCTACTTACGGAATTAATCCGTATTGGAATGGTGGCTGCAAGTCGAAAAGTCTGTAAATGGAATCTCCATTGACGTACAATGCATTGAAAACCGATTAGTCCCATAACTGGCCGTTTTTGTTTTATTTTTGTTCCATTTTGGTTTTTTTCTGGTCTGTAGGTCGATTCTCCGGCTGCAAGTCGAATCTAAATTTTGCGGCCAGAGAAGTCTGTAACTCGAAAAGTCTTCAAGTTGAGCCGTCTGTAAGTCGAGGCTCCACTGTATTTTGTGTATTTTGGCCACATGGTATGTTTTGTGAATTGTTTGTATATTTTTGAACTGTATTTTGTATGCTTTAGCCATGGATGTTTCGTGGGCTGGCCACCTGACCATACTAAATAAATTCTATTCTATTCTATATGTGATTTCGTTCCTTAAAAAAGTAAAATGCATAAGGCCTGTTTAACACTCTAAGCCTGCTGCTGATTTCTGATTTGTCCCTGACTATGGTTTTAAAGAAGGAGCTGAGAAAATCTTGGACAAACTGAACAAATTAAGTGTCACCTTGTTGTTGTTGTTGTTTAGTCGTTAAGTCGTGTCTGACTCTTCGCGACCCCATGGACCAGAGCATGCCAGGCCCTCCTGTCTTCCACTGCCTCCCAGAGTTGGGTCAAATTCATGTTGGTAGCTTCAATGAGCTACTTTGTAGTGCTGCATAAAATGTAGATGCCTATAAACAAGATTACTGCTATTTTCCTATTTTAAAAAAAGCCAACGGAATTTGCAAATACATATTTCAAAAGGAGCTACATAATTGGATACAAATGCCATATGTTTCAAAGTATTGATCACTTCTTTGGTTCCTTGATAATTTAAATTCAGGAAGGATGCAACTTTATTAGGAATGAGGAAGGTATTGGGGGGGAATGTTCTTGGTAATTTTCAATGTTTAATTGTGCTGAAATTCTTTGCTGACACTTCTTCCTGCACTAGTGAGATTGTCTGTCTTTCTGTCCCCACTAACTGGCTTTTACAGAAGAAACTGGAGCTTACTACTGAATAACCAGGAAATGTTCTACTTAGAGTTTTAAAAAGTTACATTTTTGAATTACAACTCACAGAATCCACCAACCAGCGTAAATTCTATAAAATAAATACTGAGTTTACTGGATTGTTCTTGGCATATTCCTGTCACAACCCATCTTCCTCTTAAGGAGGATGTGGTCAGTGGACAGAGAGTAATTGGGAGCCTGAGTATCCCTAATCAGCTGGGTTGAGTCCTGGTGACCTCAGCCAGGGCGTACAACAGACTCCTTCTTGCAGGTCTGCCCTAAAAAGATACTTGCTTATGCTTAATAAAGTTCAGCAAGAAGTCACACATGAGCTTTGTAGTCCTAAAATCTACTTGGCTCAATTAGGTAGGACTCAGTAGCTTATTGTGGCCTTGCCTCTCCCTCTGGGAATGGCTACAGCAGGCTTCACTGTTCCAAGAGATCAAAAGATTTTATAATTGATCTTTTTATTGAAAAACATTAGATTTAAAGAATAAAGTCATTTTGATGCAAAAGCATAGCAATAAAGCATTTCCAAGGCTTGTTACAATTACAATTAAGGCAACTAATTCCCTTTTGATTACAAAAGGTCTAAAAATCTCTAAAAGCTTCCTTAGGGTAGGTAAAAGGCATAAAGCCTCCCTCCTCATCTTTCTTCAACTCTCTACATCTCCCAGGTCTTTTCCCTAGCTCAGGGCAGCAGGAAAAAAAGACCTAGAAAAATCTCTGGCTCCATCAAAGGAAAAACAGGAACAAGATGGAACACTGCACATGGCAAAAGTTCATTTTTCTATCTTCTAGGCTCCTCCTGGGACGTGGTGGCACTGTGGGCTAAACTGCAGAAGTCTCTGCTGCAGGGTCAGAAGACCAGCAGTTGTAAGATCGAATCCACACGACGGAGTGAGCGCCCGTCACTTGTCCCAGCTCCCGCCAACCTAGCGGTTCGAAAGCATGCAAATGCGAGTAGATTAATAGGGACCACCTCGGTGGGAAGGTAACAGCGTTCCGTGTCTAAGTCGCACTGGCCACGTGACCACGGAAGATTGTCTTCAGACAAAACGCTGGCTCTATGGCTTGGAAACGGGGATGAACACCGCCCCCTAGAGTCGAACACGACTGGACAAAAATTGTCAAGGGGAACCTTTACCTTTATTTAGGCTCCTCCTGTCTTCTTTGTCTCCCACACTGTTATCCAATCACAGTGTAATGTGGTAGAAGTAGTCCCCTCCTTCTCTTCTCATGAGAAACAGGTGTTTTTTTTTCTCTGTCTATTATCTTCACCGCCATAACAAGTGTCTGGTCTTCTTATCTTGTATTGGCTTGTACTGGCTTAAAGGAAAAACATTCCCACAGCCCTCTGGAATAACATTCCCATCATGCAAAATCATTCTTACACAGAACTAATATGAATTCCATTTTACATTGTTCACAGCTACATATCCCATCTTCATTACGTGGTTTAATCCACATATTCACAACCATAACACGCCTACCGTTGGAATTCCAAAAATTAGAAACATGCTATTGTTTCCATTTTTGGTCACTAATAACAATATTTGCAGCTAATTCTTGGTTACATAATTCAACTTATTAGTTAATTTAACCCTATGTTAGAGCACATCATTAAAATCAATACATTCAGTTAAGCATTTTATCTAGCAAAGCATCTGAGGTAGGAAAATATTCTAATAGCAGCATTTGAATACAAAAAAATTGTGTTAAGCACTTTTACTAATCTGAAAAATAGGAAAACAATTATGTTAATGATAATCAACAGAATACACTCTGTGTGTGCTCAGAAAGCATATCAGTAGTGAAACAGTAAAATCATGAATCAATTAATATAGCATTAAATCAGTATACTAGAACACTTTTAAACAGTAAAATAGGATAAAACACTCTGTATATGCTCAGGAACTCTCTGATACATAGTTCCAGGAAAACATGAACAAATCATAATTTGACCACTTCAGCCATCTGCCACTTCTGGATCGCCACAATACATTCTGGACAAACTGTCAGCAATAACTGCACTTCTTCCAGGCAAATGTTGAAGAACAAAATCATACTCTTGCAACACTATACTCCAGTATAACATTTTAGGGTCATGCATTTTCTGTCTGCTCAGCCATTCCAATGCAGATCTATCTGTTTGTAAAACAGATTTCTGAGCATGTAGATAAGGTTTGAAAAGATGAGCAGTCCATAAGATTGCATAGGCTGCTCTTTCATGTTTGCAGTAATTTTTCTCCTGAGAGTTAAGTTCTCTACTGACATAAGCAACTGTGTGTGAGATTTCATCTTCACCTTTTTGTAACAATACAGCACCTAGGCCCAAACCTGAGGATGTAGTTTGCCTCACAAAAGGTCTGTCAATGTCAGGTACAGTGGGGTCTCGACTTACGAACTTAATCCGTATTGGAAGGCAGTTCTCAGGTCGAAAAGTTCTTAAGTCGAATCTGCATTTCCCATAGGAATGCCTTGAAAACCATTTAATCCGTATCTGCTCTTTTCGTCCATAGAAACTAATGGGAAGCTGCTATTCCGCCTTCTGCCACTAGAGGGGGATATTTTTTCTTTTTTCCTTTTAACCTAAGATGACTTAGCTTTAAAAAAAGAGAAAAAAATAGTTCGTAACTCGAATCTAAGTTCGTAAGTCGAGTCCATATAGTCCTATGAGAGCGGTTCGTAAGTCGAAACGTTCGTATGTCGAGCCGTTCGTAAGTCGAGGCCCCACTGTAATTTCAGAACAGGGTCAAAGGTAATCTGATTTTGCAAAATTGCAAAAGCATTTTCACAAACTTGTGTCTAATTAATTTTAACATATTTCTGCTTCTTAATTAGCTTTCTCATTGGCAAAACCAATTTACTGTAGTCATGAATGAACTCTTTGAAATGATCAATCAATCTGAGAAATGCCAAAACTTGTTCTCTTTCAGTAGGTGTAGGCCAGTTTTTTATGGCTAACACATATTCATCTGAGGGTTGATTGTCCCCTTGTCTAATCCAATAATTCAGATAATAAATTTTCCCTCTAATCCAACGGCATCAATCAGATTGTACCTTCAAACCAACATTTTGCAGTCTGCGTAGTACAATTTCAACTTTCCATGTGGGAAACAAAATCAGGACTGGTCACCACAATATATTTCAAATAATTACATGCAAAAGGTATTGTGGTGACCAATAGGTATTGTGGTGTATTGCTGTAGGGATGTGCTTCAGGTTTTAAAATTATTCAGAATCTGGAGTGAAGCAGGGGTATTTTTCAGTTTCCAAACTGGTCCAAAGTGAAGCAAGAAAAATGCAAAGCAGCACTTGTGTCAAATCAGGGCTCTCCAAAGCACTAAATGTTGCTTTGGTGGTTTGGAGGTTAGAAAAGCTGATGATTTTTAATATTCCCAAGAAGGAGATTGCCATGTTTAAAAATTTGAAAGGATGTCATGTTGAAGAGGGGACAGGTTTGTTTTCCAGGGCACCAGAGACTAGGACACAGAGCAGTGGTTTCAAATTACAGGAAAAAAGATTCCATATGAACATTAGGAAGAACTTCCTAACAGTCAGAGCTGTCCGGCAGTGGAATGGGCTGCCTCGAAGGATGGTGGAGTCTTCTTCTTTGAAGGTTTTTAAGCAGAGGCTGAATGGCAATTTGATGGGAGTACTTTGATGAATGTTCCCACATGGCGGGGGATTGGACTGAATGGCTTCAGTGGTCTCTTCCAACTCTGTGACTCTATGATTCTATGACAGCTCAAGCACAAATGGAAAGCCCAAGCTGTCTTGGAAACTACAAAGTGGGAGGAAAATGCATTCTCCTGTGATTAGCAGCCATTTTGCAACAAAAGCATGTAAAAGAGAATAGAGACAAATTTTTATTTACACTGCTTTAATTTTCAGGAGATAAGGTAAATATGCATTGGGCATTCTTTTCTTTTTTCTTAGGCAGCTGCAGATCTCAATCCAATCAACTGAATGCCTGAGCATGTTCAATTTATGCGGGATTTGATTGGGGTAGATCATAGTAGTATTACAAATGGGATCTAAGCTCCCCCTCCCTGCTCTGTTTTCCACTTTTCTTTATGCCTGTTGCTGGGTTTTATTTTTGAAACACTTCCAAATTTCTGCATGCATTATATTCCAGATAGAGTAGCACAAGGCAGGAATCAGCTACTCTGACCACTGAGGCAGCAAAACTAATTATTGGAAGAATTCCTTCTTTGATTTTGAATCCCATGTTTTCTCAAGTTGCCTGAAGCATGAGATATAGTCAAACATTCCATCTTTACAAATAGAATCTGTTCCTCCAGGGCATTTATATTGAGAACCTATCTAAGAAATGGATGGAACATTCTTCATGCTGTAAAGGGTTCTCAAGTGGGAGGAACAGCTATTAAGAAGCTTCTCCAACTTATTTTAACTAACAACTCAATGAGGAGTCTTGAAATATAGATGGTTTCCGTTTGTTTTTCTTTTCCTAACAAACTAAACAGTCACAACCATTATTCTTGGAAATCTTTAACTGTCAGAACCTAAACCTTGGTTAGATTCCTGGCAAAACCTAGGAACCTAATCAAGAACCTAACAACGGCACTGGGGAAGATAATGGGCATGGCGGATGTGCTTCTACTTTCTAAGTGTTGCTGACATGGTATATGGTATATTGTAGGGAGGTACCAAGTCCTCACTAAATGGAGAATTTAAATTCTCCATTCTAGTCAGTCTAGGCAAGTTGACTCATGTATTTTGACAAGAATTTTCAAGCTCAGCAAAAAGAACACCTCCTCCTCCTCCTCCTCCTTCGTTTTCTTCTTCTTCTCCTCCTCCTCCTTCTCCTTTTTCGTTTTCTTCTTCTTCTTCTTCTTCTTCTTCTTCTTCATCATCATCATCATCATCATCATCATCAAAGATCTCCACAGTTCTGTCTCTGTGACAAATGAATGTCTTTTCCCATTGAGAAGCACACCCACACAACACAGAAGGATGGGGCAATTGTTGAAAAGAGGCAAATATATTTTACAGTGCTTCTAATCTTTAAAGGTCCATGCAAAGCAGCCATTGCCATTTTACTCAGTTAGTGTTGTGTTAAACCATTCTTTGAGTTATTTGCCCAGTATTCCTTAATTTACACAAATTATCTTATTGTTGGGAGCGCCATAAAACATCTCACTCTCTAAAATTGAGAACACTTTTATATGTCCTTAACCTTTAAATCCAAGAACAAAATACAGTGAAAAGTGAAGTATTTTTTTTTAATTTCAAGGAGCTGATATTTGGGCATGTCAGGGAAGCAAAAGACCTTTGGGACCATGGGTCACAGCTGCTCTGCTATATCCCTAGAACACCCTGTTGTGGGCCACTGGCACCAACCCCACTGGCAATATTTCTAGAGCCATTGAATTTTCTGCTGGGATAGTGTACAGACTCTGGGTAGGAAGTACTATCCTACAGTTTTCCAGCACCCAGTGATCCTCTCAGGCAGCCCTCAGCAGTAGCACTTTAAGCAAATGCATGTATGTAATATATCGTGAAGCAGATACAGTACTGTGAAATCAGAAAGGATGAACAAGGTTAGTGGGTATCTTATGAATGGTATATCAAGATTTGTTGTTGTTATGGACTGTCATGTTGCTTTGTACTCATAGTGCTACTGTGACTTAGTGATCTCTAAAATATCCTGTCATTAACAGCTCTGCTCGGGTCTTGAAAATTTAGATCAGTGGCTTTATTTAATAAAGATATGTAAATGAAGGTGCCTGTGTATAGTGCTATTTTTTAAATTCAGACATACCCTTGAGATGACTTGACAAATAAGAGAAGATCACTATCAACAGCCAACTGGACTGACACTACATCATGTGAAGTTATAGTTAGAATTTACTTTGGGCTACCCTCTTGACTTATATTTGTGCCAGTAGTGTGTGTTCTTAGGCTGGAGTGTTTGGGCTCTGATTTGCCTCAGCAGCTCTCTCACTCCATACCTTCTCCTTTACCTCCGCTGGCTAAGCTTAACTGACAGGGTAATTCTGATCATAGATTTTTCTGTTGGAAGAATTCTGAAATCAGCTGCAGAAAATGGTTCTGCCAGCAGAAGGCCACTTCTGGGGCATATAGAGACCTATGTCTAATCCTACACTCCTACAGCCAGCACATGTTTTAATTGGGATTGAACTGGGAGCCAATTTTTGGAAAGAAGAAAAATTAGTGTAGTGTGGATTTAAAATTAGTGAAATACTGGTTTATTCAGACTATCTTCATGCACTTAGTCTTTAAGTAACAAAAAAGTGAGGGCAAATAAAATGAAAGATCTACAAATGGAAATCCACTTTCTTTATTCACGCAGTTGGACCTGGGGATTGCATATTCATTTTTGGTTTGATTTGTTGTATCCCTTAGTAGGATTACTGTCTGATCTTCATCATATAAAATGCAAGGTGACAGGCTGTGCAGTCATCTGTGAAATTCCAAAGCTGTGGGTGTATTTGGAGAACAACTTAATAATACAACTTAATAAATTAAGAGGAGACCTGTAGGTAGCCAGCATACCACTTCCTGTCTGGGCTAGTGGGCAGTTTTGCCCTCACTGTGAAATGAAACCAAATTTCCCTTTCTCTGGTTCAAAGGGGGCCACGGGAGGAAGTGTTGGAATAGCTTTGGGAAAACAGACTAAAATAGAGCTAAACTTGTCCTCTCTCCCTGGTGACCCTATTACCTGAGATGTGGTTTTAAATCTCTAAACTGTCTCCCCTCATCAATCAAAGGATGGAGTTAATGAACTGAAACTTCAAAATATACATATTTATGAAAAAGAATTTGGGACTACCAAATCCAAAGGTGTAGCAATATTGATCTCTAAACACTGTGAATTTGTGGTAAAAGAAGTAGTAAAAGATAGTATTGGTAGATATTTAATAATACAGGGACTAACGGGGGAAGAAGATTATATGTTAGTATATGTTTATGCACCAAATGTAAATCAAGGAGAATTTTATAAAACTGTTGTTAAAGAGAAGGAGAAGGTTAGAAAGGGATATGTTATTATGGCAAGAGATTTTGACATGATTTTAGATACAGTAAATGATAAATATGTATGTAAAAAGATGGGTTGAGTAAAAGAAGCAACCTGTTGAGTAAGATATTGAAAACTATGGATTTAAAAGATATATGGAGAGAATTGAAGGGGGATGAAAGAAGATTTACTTATTATTCCTTTGTACATAATAGTTATTCCAGAATAGATTTTATGTCTGTATCTCAAAATTAATTTCTAAAGTAGTAGATATAGAAATTAATGTGATAAAAATAACGGATCATGCATTGGTGATGATGGAGATGAAAGTTAAGAGCGATTATAGAGAGGCTAGAAGATGGAGAATAGATTCCAATATTGTTCAGTATATAGATGTAATGAATAGGTTTAGAAAAGAATGCAAAGAAATATGGTCAATAAATGAAGCAGGGGGGAGTAAAATAGGCGTGTTATGGAACACCATAAAAGTAATTAGGAGAGGAATTAACATAAGGGAGTTATACAGAGTAAAAAAATTGAGAGAGGAATATACAGTTTATATATAAATATATAAAAATATTTATTTATTTAATTTATTTATTGCATTTATATGCCGCCCATCCAGACATAACACAACATACACGATAAAAACAATTTAAAATATACACAGTTTTACATAGATAAAAACAAAGCGATATAAAATATAAATCATAGGTTTACAATTTTAACAATTAATTTAAAGTAAACAGTCCCGATATGACATGAATCAAAAGAAAAAAAATAAGAGTCACTTAATTGACTAAAGCCAAGTTTTCAACTGGCTTTTGAAAATGCCCAGCGAGGGTGCCAGCTGAATTTCGGTAGGGATGGTGTTCCACAGCCGAGGGGCCACCGCCGAGAAGGCCCGGTTTCTTGTTTTTTTCCTTCCGGGCCTCCCTTGGCATTAGGCCCCTCAGATGCCTCTGCTGCCTATGTCGGGTGATTCAGGTACATCTAGGTGGAAGAAGACGATCTGCCAAATATTGAGGTCCCAAACTGTTTAGCGCTTTGTATGCAATCATTAACACTTTGAAGTCAACGCGGAAACAGACGGGCAACCAGTGCAAAGCAGCCAGAGTGGGGGAGATATGTTGGTGTTTTCTCACCCCACTAAGAAGCCTGGCTGCTGCATTCTGGACCATCTGAAGTTTCCACGTCAGCCTCAAAGGCAGCCCCACATAGAGTGTGCTACAATAGTCTAATCTCGAGATTACGAGCGCCTGTACTAGAGTAGTGAGGCCTCCCCATCAAGATAGGGTTGCAGCTGGGCAATCCGCCATAGATGAAAATAGGCGGAGCAGACCACGGATGTCACCTGGGTTTCCATGGTAAGCGCCGGGTCCAGATGTACCCCCAAGCTGCGGACCTCACTCTCTGCAGCAAGGGTTGTCCCTTGCCATTAATAGAAGAATCATTAAAATATTTAGAAAGTAAATATTTTATAGATAGAGATACTCAGTGGGGTCTCTACTTAAGAACAATCCAACTTAAGAACAGCTCCATTTGCTAAATTTTGCTTCTACTTGAGAACAGAAATCCAAGATAAGAACAGGGAAAAAAACATTTTCTGCTCTTTTTTTAACCTTAGGTCATCTTAGGTCAAAAAAAAAATCTCCCCCTAGTGGTAGAGTACGTATTAACCAGCTTTGCATTAGTTCCTATGGGAACTAATGCTTCAATGTACGAACGCACCTCTACATAACCAAAAAAAAAAAAAAAAAAAAAAAGCCAGAACGGATTAATTGGTTTTCAGTCCATTCCTATGGGAAATTTTGCTTCAGCTTAAGAATGTTTCAACTTAAAAACACCATTCCAAAACGGATTAAGTTCTTAAGTAGAGGTTCCACTGTAGTTTCTATGGACGGAAAAGAGCAGATACGGATTAAATGGTTTTCAAGGCATTCCTATGGGAAATGCAGATTCAACATAAGAACTTTTCAATTTGAGAACCACCTTCCAATATGAATTAAGTTCTTAAGTAGAGACCCCACTGTAATAAGAAACTATTAGAGATTCAACCTAAAAGGAAAGAGACAGAAAGCATAGAGTTAGAAAAGGTTCAAAGGTATTTGATATATTTGAAGAGAATTTTTTTTTTTTGAGTATCATAATAAAAATTCAAAGGTTTTAGCCAGGTATCTCAAATGAAAAGATTAAAAAATACAGTTGGAGTGATCAGAGATAAATCAGGAAAGAATTGCAGCCTGATGACTCCTGTCTATCATAGCTGAAGCTCAAGTGCAAGACCTTATGAGAAGACAGGAGCAGCGGTCTCAAAGAGACAGTTAGAGAGAGGGAGGCAGTTAGAGAGGAGAATTAGAGAGAGTTAAGAGGAGAGAATTGGAAAGTTGGAGAGTTAGAGAGGATGAGAAGGAGATAAATGGAATAGTAAAGCTAAATAGATAGTCAGAGAATATTAATGAGTTGGTTAATGTGAATAAGTGAATACAACACCTGAATAAGCAACCATGTAATCAAAGATAAGAAGTTTAATGAGTGATTCTGAACAACAAAAGAACATCTGTGATTTGAAAAACCAAAAGATAAATAAACAAGTTATATTGGCAGCACGTGTCTGATGCATATATGGTGCAGTGTGGATGAGAGATCCAGTGGTGGTAGTGGAAGAGAGGGTACAGTGGGGTCTTGACTTAAGAACGGCTTGAGTTAAGAACATTTTGACTTAAGAACCACTCTCATAGGAAAATAGTGACTTGACTTAAGTACTTAGATTTGAGTTAAGAACTGAAAAAAACCCACGTGGGAGGCAGGGAAAGTGCAAAAAGTGAACTTTCAGTTAACTGTTGGCCAGTGAAAAGGGTGCCTGTCTGCTTCCTCACTCCTCCCAGCGTTTAGAGAGTGGATTGGGAGACAGTTTTCAGACTGCCTGGTACTGTCCTGCCTGGACTGTATTTTCCCTGCCTTCCCTTAACCTTTCTTGACCTAAGAAAAAAAAGAAACAAAATATCCCCCTCTAGTGGTCGAAGGCAGAATAGCAGCTTCCCATTAGTTTCTATGGACGGAAAAGAGCAGATACGGATTAAATGGTTTTCAATGCATTCCTATGGGAAATGCAGATTTGACTTGAGAACTTTTTGACTTGAGAACCGCCTTCCAATACGGATTAAGTTCTCAAGTCAAGACCCCACTGTAAACGTATCCAGAGAGTGAACCTGTGTTTGGGGAAAACAAACAGGGAACACTAGGTGGAACGTCACAGGCATCTATGTCTTTATTTGTTTTTATATGATAATTTAAATATTTCATTGTTTAATAATTTTAATTTTTTATGTTGCTTTTATTCTTTTTTAAAAAAATGATTTGTGAGCTGCCTTGAGCTCCACTGCCAGGGGAAAGGCAGCATAAAAGTGCCATCCATCCATCCATCCATCCATCCATCCATCCATCCATCCATCCATCCATCCATCCATCCATCCATCCATCCATCCATCCATCCATCCATCCATCCATCTCAAAAATAAATGCTATTTGTCAAGTTCACAATATGTTCTATGATGATGTAGCTAAAACAAAGGGGAAGTATATTACCTCGAGTGATGAAAACTAATAAAAATTATTTATTTATTTATTTGATTTATACCCCACCCATCTGGTCTAAAAGACCACTCACAAGCTATAGTGTAAAGCAGAGACTGATCTGTTTCATAGTTGTACTTCAGGCAGAAGACAACTGAGTTAATGCAGATATAAAACACACATAGCTTAAAGGTCCATTAAGCATGCTTTTTTATATGAAGCAGAAAAAAGCCAGTTGCTAAGCATTTGATCTGTCCACTGCTGTGATGAGGTTGCTCTCTTTAAGCTGGATGTGGTCCAGTAGTTAATGTATTCTCATTAGTGTACAGTTTGTCTCTCCTGGATAGCTCTGTTCCTGTTAATGATCTCTTTCCATTAGTGTATAATAACCACCCAGGAAAGATGTAAAAATACAGTTGATCCACATCCAATGCTGTCTCTTCATACTATCCCGTTTGTTGTGTGGCAACATTCCAGAACTTCATCTCTTCTTCTGTGTTGCTCTGTGCCTCCTCTGATTGGCTGAGTTCCAGTATTTGATCTACTGTAGCTCAGCATTAAGCATTTGATTCCTCTACATCAATTTTGTCCCACCTGGGATGGGTCTATTCCAATGCTTAATCAATTTGTTTCTCAATTAAAGATTAGAGACTTAACTCTTCCTCTATTTACCAAGACTAAATTAAGACACCCACATTTCAAAGAGGCCAAATGGAGTCTACTTGTTTAATCAACACTGTCTAATCTTATTTTTCTTTAATGACAGCTTCACTTCATGATGAGCAAACTGACAAGCAATTAAAGCAGTTGGATCTATTCTATCTTTTTGAACTCCTAATAACTAAATAGAAAGTAAGTGACTATCCTGCAAAGGCCTTTTGGAAAAGCAAGCAAAATCCTTATACCAGTGAAAGTACCTGATTTTTTTAAATTTTTAAATGAAGTCACCATACTAGTGAAAATACTGGCAGAGTTTATTTTCATTCTGTTTTCTACAGTTGTGTGAACTCAATATCCCTTGATGTGCATAGATTCTGCCACCGGACTTACTCTTCCAGATTATGATGGTATTGAACACAGCATGCCCATATTAAATATTGCAGTAATACTTGTCCTTTGGAAAGTACTTGAAAACGTTTCCCACCAGTTTAGATATGCGTGGATGTGTGTATCCATGTCTCCCTCTTTCACAGATACGAAAAAAAGTAGGTCCACATAACTTTCTTCATATGAGTGAAATATTTCAGAAAAAATACTAGAATATTGTTAAAACATCAGTTTTAACACAATTCATTTATTATAAAACAACAAACCTGTGTCTGCCATAGTATCGGCAATTGATACCATACAACAAGTTACAGTTACACAGCCTGAAATCCTGTTGAACCACTCTGTATGTGCAAGAGAATTGATGGCATCAACATTGGCAAATTGCTGTTGATTCAAGCCTTCCTTCAGTAATTTAAGAGTGCATGTGATCTGTTGTACTGTGTTCCAGTCACATACATCTTATAATTTCCAAAGGACCGATTTGATGCTGAAAATGATACCATCCTCATTGTGCAGGCAAAGTTATACAACAGGATATTAGCCATATTATCTTGCATTTAAGTGAATAATTAGAAATATTTAAAGGTAACATCTTTTTACCCAAAGTAATTCCAAAATATCAAATACTAGAGATGGGGGTATTCCTTTATGAATACGAATATCTGCCACGGACACAGATGGCACAATTCTATGAATGGCTCTGCAGCACACGATCCACTCACCACTCTTTGACTTTGCAGTAAGGCTTGTCCTCCCACCTCCTGCCAGGCGTGGTGAGCGGATCGTGCGCTGCAGAGCCATTTGTAGAATCACACAGTCCGCGTCCGTGTCAGATCGGTGACTGGACTGTCTGGCCTCATGGGGCTGGACCCTCGTTAACACCACCTTGTGATGAGATATTTGTATTCATATAAGAATATCACCATCTCTATCCAATTCACAATTGATTTTCATTGGTTCATTGTCCTCCTCATGCTTTAATTCGTGTGTTAATGTGAATAAAGGAATTCTATGCTGCCCTTTAAAGCTGATCTTTTTTTCCTTTATAGAATAATTCCCTCTCACCTCCCAAAAATGGAAAGTCATTTGCATTTGGTTATGAAGTACTGTACAGCCAATTGTATAATGGATTTATTCCACCAAATGCCTTGACTTACTAAGCATGGATTCATATGATCAATCACCGTGTTTATTGCTGTAGGCTTGTGTCTAAGTATTAATGCTGAGGGTGGAGCAAGGACGACTTTTAATCATGTTGACTGGTTAAAAAAAGAGAGATGACATTGTAGAGTGTTTCTTGAAATTCTGTGCATAGTAATTGGAAAAAGAATGCAGGAATGTTATGAATCAATGAAATAAATGAAATATTAAGTCCACCAATGATTGATACCCTTAGTCTATCCCCAGGACGCATTTATCCACACATTTCAGGACATCATTCACGTTCCTTTCAGTCTTTTGTCTCATCTTCATATAGTTCTTGTCTGCAGCAAGATTAGAACTGGATGGAATCATAAACAATGCAGTACTTGATATGTGTGAGGTGTGTGTGTGGGTTGTGTGCTGTCAAGTCAGCAGCAATTTCTGATCCTAATAGGGCTTTTAGGGTAAGTGAGATATTTAAGCAATGGTTTTACTAGTCCTGAACCCCTTCATGAGTTTCTAGGACTGAGTAGGTTTTGAACCTAGGTTTCCTGAGTCCTAGTCTATCATTCTGTTCATTACACCTTATTTGGCTTCCAGATGGGAGACAGGAAGTCTTTGGATTGTAGTACAGTGGGGTCTTGACTTGAGAACTTAATCCGTATTGGAAGGCGGTTCTCAAGTCAAAAAGTTCTCAGGTCAAATCTGCATTTCCCATAGGAATGCATTGAAAACCATTTGATCCGTATCTGCTCTTTTCCGTCCATAGAAACTAATGGGAAGCTGCTATTCTGCCTTCGACCACTAGAGGGGGATATTTTGTTTCTTTTTTCCTTAGGTCAAGAAAGATTCAGGGAAGGCAGGGAAAATACAGTCCAGGCAGTACAGTACCAGGCAGTCCGAAGACTGTCTCCCAATCCACTCTCTAAACCCTGGAAGGAATGAGGAAGCAGACAGGCACCCTTTTCACTGGCCAACAGTTAACTGAAAGTTCAAATTTTGCACTTTCCCTGCCTCCCACGTGGTTTTTTTTCCAGTTCTTAACTCAAATCTAAGTATGTAAGTCAAGTCAATATTTTCCCATGAGAGTGGTTCTTAAGTCAAAATGTTCTTAACTCAAGTTGTTCTTAAGTCAAGACCCCACTGTATTTGATGAAGAAGGGCACAAGTAGAATATAGTGAGTGAGGGGCCTTAAAGAACTAAGCATCCTTTAAAATTTGAAGACTGGAAAGCAGTTACGCATTGCACAGAGGGAATTGAGAACATTAGGAACAGCATAAAAAGTCAATTGAGAAAGCAAGTAATGATTTATTTGGTTAGAGAGGATGACCTCACACAGTTGGGGCCAGAGAAATAAGTAGAGAAATGTGAAATGGAAGATTTAATAGTGTTGTGGTGGTTAAAAACCAAAATATAGACATTTATTTGCCATTTTCTAGAAATATTTGGAGAATCCGATTACTGAAATAAGAGAAATCTCTTATCATTTGGAAGGAATAATTGTTCCATTTCAGTAGTGTATTAAACATGACATAATCTATCTTCCAAAGCATAGAAAAGGTAAAATTTAAAAAGAAAAGAAAAACAAGAAAAATCTTTGCTATGCAGAGAATGCAGTTTTATGCTTCCTCAAATGAGGACAGAAAGCATGATTTCTGTGGATATTAACTTTCCCATAACAGAATACTAATTTCAATGATTGCCACAGATTTTTTAAAAAATGTTTGTCTACCAACTTCTTCCAGCATAGGAATAAGCTCCTTCAAGTACCTAGAGAAGTAGCTATAAAAAGTTGCAACTTCAGGACTGGAATTTGTGTTGGTCTATCTGCAGGCTTGGCTTACTGTTTAAAATTACTCATGTTACTGGAGCGGTGTGATCCTGTCTTCCCTTTCAGTGTTCTTTTTTCAAATCTAAAATCCCTCAGCCAACATTCTGAGAATCATTGTCCATAAAGGTAACTTTTCCCAAGCTCAAAATGTCTGTGTTTAGGCAACAAATGAAACAAAATGAAATGTACAGGGATAAGATAGAAAAGTTCTAGTTGGGCAGTAAAAGGTGCAAAAAATTCTTGCAATTATAGTTGATTACCAACTGAAAACATTTAATGAGTGTTATATAGCTACAAAAAACCTGACAGAACTATATGCTTCATTAATTAGGTCACATTTTACAACTCTCAAGTAGTAATAACTCTACAACAAATATGGTGAGGTGTAAGGAAAATGTATCTTCCCACTAACCAGGTTGGCCACAAGCCACTCCTGCTGTATGAATAATATAGGGGGAGTCTTCAATTACTGCTACTGGTAAAATCATCCTGATACTGGCAACCTTTGGAAATTGAAGACTACCCCCATCTCATAGCCCCAAATGGCTTCCCTAGAACAAAAGGAATTCTGAGGGAACATTCAGGGACTGGAAATACTGGAAATTTTTAATTTCTGAAAAACCACTGCAGGTGATGATGTCATCAGCCTTACATGGCATAAAATTGCACAACAGGGTTGCAGCCATTGTGTGTACTGCATGGGGACATACTTTGGAAAAATTGAATATAATAGCTCTAGTGGTAGACATAGTATATTCAGTGCTTTTATGTCTTAGTTCATATCATTCACATCTGATCTGT